>NW_015150789.1:442236-457489 GCF_000732505.1 Cyprinodon variegatus
AGGTGTATTTTCTCACTTAAAAACATAACTACTTTATTCCCACTGATCACAGCAAATATAGCTGCAAGGCAGAGAAAGGATAGTGAAGCTCCGCCCAACGCGCGTCAGACACACTTTTGCACCGCGCAGCCAGAGCAGCAAAGCTGCTTCAGCCGCGCGTCAGAACTAACTGGTACAAGCAGCAAAAAGGAAGCAGCAGACGCGATTTTGCTGCTTTTGCTGTGTCCGGTGTGAAGGTAACACAAGAAATCGCCTCAGCCTCTCTGCCTCTGCATTTGGGTCCTCTAAACCACAACCAAGACGTGAAAAGTTCTTAAACCAGACCATCAGAGAGCCGATGAGGGAATCCAAGCTGTGGTCAGGAAAACAGTCCAGGTTCGGAAAGTCAGTTGAATCCAGGAAACAATCCAGAACTGATCAGACTGATAGAGCAGACTGATGCAAAGCAAAACTCCTTGAATGTGGGATCAAACTCAAACGCTAGAGTTACTCTCACCAAACAGCTAGAATAATCTGGCTCTGGTAGCTGGAAAACAAGCAGTATATATAGGAGCAGGGAGCAGGTGGATCAGATAAGCAATGAAGAGAAAACATTCAGAGTTAAAGAGGTGGTGGAATGAGCAATGAAGCCACCAGAGCCAGGACCATGACACTGTTATGTTTAAATACACCTTCATTAAATAAAACTTTTATAGAGATAGCCACAAATGATTAAAAGCTAATGAATTATAAAGGGGCTGCTTAGCTTGCAGATCATGTTAACAACATTTATCCAGTTGGAGAAATCTGTAGCAAAATTAGCAACTGCATTAAACAACGCTAGAGGAACTGACAGCTCTTTAATCATCTAATCCTTAAATCATTTTGTAGTCACAGGGACTTATTCACATGCTGCTACTTTACATATTCTAAATTCAGCAGGTCACTCTGTTTATACAGGATCTCACAACTTTATATTAAATGTTTTTGTTTAATGAGTAAACAAGGAAGACAGTCGTAGACGTGAATTATGTCTACGGAGAAACCAGTGGAGCAAAGCGAGTCGGCAACACCAAGCGGAGGTTAGAAAAGAAAGAGGAAAACTCCAGATCAAGTGTAAAATTGTGCTTACAAATATTCAATGCCAAAGGGAATAAGACAGGAGGAGTGCTCAGAATACAATATGAACATTGGTGTTCACTGAAGCAGGAGCTAAAGCTGCAGAAGCATTCAGATTCCTCTGCAACTTGATGGAAGCATAAACAGCTTCTGCTGACAAATTGTGCAAAACAATGTCTATATCTGCTGATTGGAAACTATTGAAAAAATAAATTTATACTCTTATGGGACTAAGAAAACACAATCAGGACAAACTGTAGGTTTATGCTGTTTTATTAGGAGCTGAATGTATGATTTTTGTTGTTGAGTTGATCTTGCAGGTTACCCATGGACTCATTATCCGGACTCTGATTCCAGAAATCAAAACAACGCATAGATTTGAAATTTTAAACCCAAAAAAGGAAATATATTAAGTATTTTCATTTTGGTGGAAGGAAAAACTAAGAAACTGTCCTTATATTCCCGATACCTCCAGACTCGAAACTTTTTTATATCACTGCATGCCTCAATTAGCGCTATGCTTATATCATATGCTTTTATCTTTAATGTTATTGTTCTATTTATTTATAGTTTGTTTTAAAAGAAGATACACAATTCAGTTTGATTTAAATATACTTTTTGAATCTCCAAGTGAAATAAAAACATGTAACTGAAGATTGTGGTAGATGCTGTTATCAGAAAGGAAAGAAATGATTAGAAAGAATAAATAGATGAATAAAAAGAAAAAGGAAAAAGAAAGAAAGAGGGGTTTGCAGTCACAGCAGACTGAGCATCATGTCTGCGTGGAAGTTTGTTGATCATGGTGGTGGGCGTGAACGCAGGGAGGATCCATCACACTCACTTTCTCGCTCACCCTGTGATGGGGATGAAGTCTGGAGGAGAATTCCTCCTGTAAACCCTTTTATATATCAAAACGCTGCCAATACGCCATTATACAGTAGCTGGAAGTTAGAAACACGTTCAGCGCTCGTCTGGAACACATCAGATACGATGATATGCGTTGGAGAGAAGTTCTGGATAAGTTACGCAGAAGTTATGCACAAGTTACTCAGAGGTTTAGGATCAGCTAGACGCCACGACTGATGAGGAACTGATACTGAACGGATGTCAACGATCAGATAACTGACCTGGAACCTGAATAATAATAATAACTGATACTGGAGAAATTCACATCTGTATTTAACCCCTCCCGTTGGGGATCAGTGGGCCATCATTGTGCGGCAACCGAGGAGCAGTGTCAGGTTAAGGGTCTTGCTCAGGGACCCAGTGTGGCAGTCTGTGGGGAGTGGGTCTCGAACTCAGAACCTCTGGATTCTAAGGGCACTAGGCCGTCACTCCCCCCTGACTTATGGCGCATGTATGAGCACACGCTGGAGTATTTTAAGCAACATTTCTTGATGTACTTGCCGTACGTCGACATGTTTCAGCGCGCTGCAGCATGCTCATAACTTATCCAAAACTGACCCATAACTGATTCAATGCAGAAGTGACGTACGAAAAATGTGGCAAATACGCCGGCTAAATCGTCAAGGTGTGAGAGGGGCTTTACAACAAGCCTCTGATTGAAGACATGGTTTTTGTACAACAGTGTTTTGAAGAGGATGCTTAGAATTGATGACAGCGTTTGGACCTGGAGCCTGACTCTGTTTGAGTCTCTCCAGCTGCCTCTTCTCCTGATTTTTAGAGAGACGCAGCTGGAAGCAGGAAGTACAGAAAGCAGCAACAATCGGATTTGGCTAAGATAAAAAAAAACACACAAAGCATCCTTGCTGTTTCTACTCTTGACGTTAACTATGTTCCTTATGCTTCTCCATGATTTCCTGTTTCCCTCCTTTAGTTGTTCCTTTAGATCCGTGGTGATCTGGGACGGCGTTAGCTGCAATGGTTTATATAGTCAGCTACACATGAGGTCATGGTTTTAGTGGTCTCTAAATTAGTGCATCCCAGTCTGTAGCCTCAAAACAATATTTCAGGACTTCCCGTGACCGGTTCTTTTTGATGCAGGTTTCCTTTTAAAAAGGCTTAAATTTTGAGCAGAACAGAAGAACAAGATTCTTAACTGGTTTTCTAAGTGTAAGTTTTACTACAAGCTTCATTTTGATCAGCCCACCTCTTAGATTTATCAAACAGAGCAGCAGCAGCAGCTTGTTATGCAGACCCTAACGATTCAGGGAATCAGGATGTGATCCAAATTTCTCAAAGTTTTGTTACGCCTACATTGTTTTCTCTTTGTAATTAGCACAAATACTATTCCTGCTCATTATAATTTCCTTGGGGGACATCTCTCTTATTCAGAGCCAGACCTTCCTGTCCCAACTGTAATTTCCACCCATGTTTATTTTACTGAATGATTAAATTGTTACTCATTTCGACTGTAGAGGCAGAACAAACTGCTGTGCAACTAATGAAAGTGCAGACAATGTTTGCAGAGAATTATAAAAGATATGTCTACTTATTTTGTAAATGCAGAGGGTAATTAATGTTTGATTTCGGTAATGAATGTTTAAACTATATATGATGAGGGGTGTAATGAAAAAGCTCTTCTCGTGCAGCTCATGTTTTATGAATGTCTCTTTGCAGATGAAATCACTTTGATCCCACATTAGAGGAAACAGGAGACGGTTTATTAGGTTTTGCGGGAACATTGTTTTGTTGCTGTTATGGCTTTATTGCAAATAATGAATGATATAATGGTTTTATAGTTTTTCAATATAATGTAGCAATTAAATTGTTGTTGAAAACCTGCGATCTGTAGCTGATTGGGCTTGTTTTTCTCCTTATTAAAGCCAAAGTGGAGAAGCAGAAAGGATGAATAATCTCTTAGAGTGTAGCTTATTTCATCGTAAATAGCTTCACTCCAGTTGTCTTAGATCAGAAGGCCATTCTGTCATTACGACCACATTAACTACGATTTACATACCGACTATTTCTGTAGAGAGATGATCCCACTGAAAAAAGTAAAAAATAATTATTCGATCTCCTTTTAGCACTTTAATGTGGAATTTATTGCTGCCAGTTACATCACTCTGTGCAACTTTTCCTGATTTCTTCATGAGTTGATATGTTGAGAGCAGATTGTGGCAGATGTGAATCCCAGGCTGGCAGATCTGACTTTGGACAATGTGTGAGTAATGAAAGCAATCAAGGCAGCAGTCACCCTGACCTGTCAGTCTGGAGATGTTTACTGCCAGCTCTAGCAATGCCCTTCTCTAACTTATATTGAAGTGGTCAATACTATTAGCACCTCCAGTGAGGTGGTTGTAACAGCTACTACAATTCTGCTTCAACTTTAATCCAGTAGCTAAAGAAAAGGCAAATAGAGATGCATACAATGATTTTTTGAAGTGCAGATCTAAATCTAACTTTTGCACCTTTGTGTTACTGGACATGGTTAACCGTCTTCCACAGTCTTTTTAATGACAGGTGTTATTTTCAGTGTAAGCTTATTAACTATTTTTATCATGTTGCATCCATTGATTGGAAAAAAAAAATAAAAAAAAGATCTGAACAAGTTATTGTGAAAAAATGTTTGTCTTGGGTTATAAATACTGTTAGGTTATCTAAATAAATGGACCTTGTCTGTGTTCCATAGTCTTTTCGTGTAAAATCTAAGGATTTATTTGGGGATTTTGCAGATTTTTGATTCTGATGTGAGTCATAATGTTTTTATTTTGGTCATTTGAAAAGTAACACAAACTATACAGAGGTTGAACAATGAAACTGAAACACCTCTCATTTTAGTGTGGGAGGTTTCATGGCTAAATTGGAACAGCCTGGTGGCCAATCTTCATTAATTGCACATTGAACCAATAAGAACAGAGTGTGAAGGTCCAATTAGCAGGGTAAGAGCACAGTTTGCAATGCACACAACATTATGGGTGACATACCAGAGTTCAAAAGAGGACAAATTGTTGGTGCACGTCTTGCTGGCGCATCTGTGACCAAGACAGCAAGTCTTTGTGATGTATCAAGTGCCACGGTATCCAGGGTAATGTCAGCATACCACCAAGAAGGACGAACCACATCCAACAGGCTTAACTTTGGACGCAAGAGGAAACTGTCTGAAAGGGATGTTCGGGTGCTAACCCGGATTGTATCCAAAAAACATAAAACCACGGCTGCCCAAATCATGGCAGCATTAAATGTGCACCTCAACTCTCCTGTTTCTACCAAAACTGTCCATCAGGAGCTCCACAGGGTCAATATACACGGCCGGACTGCTATAGCCAAACCTTTGGTCACTCGTGCCAATGCCAAAAGGTCGGTTTCAATGGTGCAAAGAGGGCAAATCTTGGACTGTGGACAACGTGAAACATGTATTAATCTCAGATGAATCCACCTTTACTGTTTTCCCCACATCCGGGAGAGTTACGGTGTGGAGAAGTCCCAAAGAAGTGCACCACCCAGACTGTTGCATGCCCAGAGTGAAGCATGGGGGTGGATTAGTGATGGTTAGGGCTGCCATATCATGGCATTCCCTTGGCCCCATACTTGTGTTAGATGGGCGCATCGCTGTCAAGGACTACCGAACCATTCTGGAGGACCATGTGCATCCAATGGTTCAAACGCTGTATCCTGAAGGAGGTGCCGTGTATCAGGATGACAATGCATCAATACACACAGCAAGACTGGTGAAAGATTGGTTTGATGAACATGAAAGTAAAGTTGAACATCTCCCATGGCCTGCAAAGTCACCAGATCTAAATATTATTGGCTTAAAATCCCTCTGACCACTGTGCAGGACTTGTATATGTCACTCCCAAGACGAATTGACGCTGTATTGGCCGCAAAAGGAGGCCCTACACCATACTAATAAATTATTGGGGTCTAAAACCAGGTGTTTCAGTTTCATTGTCCAACCCCTGTATTAGCCAGGGCTGTGAAAACAACATATTCTTAGTGCTTTTATTCGACCAAGGGGATTCCTGAAGAGCTAGATGATAAAAACAGCAAAGTGGGAATTTAAATATTTCTAGGCCTTTATAGATTAGAGCAAAAACTATACATACAGACCGATGAATAGGGTTTCGTCTTGTTGTTTCAATCTTTTTCTTCCATTATGTGCGTAACTATACCTCCATTGAGGAGGAGGTACGTGTCGTTTTGCAGCGTATGGTTGGGTAAATTAAATGGACGTCATAGTTTATTATATGCATGTGTCAGTGTGTGTGTGCATGCGCAGTTGCAGGATTTAAATCCCCTCCCTGACTTCTCCCAGTGGTAATCCATCTCCCACTGCCACTTTCCATTCAAATCACGCCTGCTGTTGGGAAATGTGCCACCCGTCGGCCGCCTTTCTCAGAGGGAGCTCTCACGGCATCTAAGGGCACTTCACATGCTATTGTTCGAGCCTGGCTAACTCCTTTCTTGCAGTCTGCTTTCACACATGCATTCATTATCTCCAAATGAGCAGTGAGACATATTAATTTTGAAGACAAAGAAAAGACACAAGCACAAATGGATTTTAAGATTGCGTGCCTTGGATACTTTACAATAAGGTGCATCATGTAGAAAATGGCCCTATTTACATTGTTATATTGATTGAAAACACTCAACGGCGAGTTTATAGGTTCATTTGACATTATGCAAACAATATTAGTTACAATACAATCTCAACCAGTTATTTCATACTAAATGGGCGTATATTAAAGGATGACAGCAGATAACATTCTATTTACATTTCTACACACTCACATTTTTCTGAGCACCACATAAATCTTAATATCAAGCAAGAATAAATAAAATTAATAAAACGTTTGATCACTTCATGTGGTAAACCTTTTTTTTGAACCAGACTAACTGACCTTATCAGAAAAAAGGGAAAAAGAAGAATAATTCAGCCATTATCTTGACCTTTAGCTCAAAGAAAAATTTATGTACATCAGAATAAAGTTACAAAGCAAAAATTAGATTTATGGAGATGATTTAACTAAGTCTGCGACGGACTGGCGAGGGATGGATGGATGGATGGATGGATGGATGGATGGATGGATGGATGGATGGATGGATGGATGATGGATGGATGGATGGATGGATGGATGGATGGATTTTAAAAAGCCACTACCCACATGTTATTGAGAATCTGTTTAACTAAATAGTTAACTAAAAACAAGCAGTTTAAAACACCTTTAAATGTGACTTAAAACATTTCTAAAGAAAAAAGTTCCCCAAGAGTTGTAGAATCTAACTGATTGATCTCACTCTAGGCTGTTTAGTGGGTAGAACTTTTCCTACATGAAGTATACATGTACCTCTTGTGCATGATAGAGTATTATTAATGAAGATCATTAAAGAAACTGACCCTGCTACTAACATTTCCTGTTTTAACAGTCACCCTCTCTGTAGATAATCATTTAATGTGTAGCATAAGTTGCTAGAAAATTAAAGAGATTCTGTTTCATGAGTAACTAATCTACAGTATATCTATATCAAATCAAGGTTCTTATCAACTAAATTAAAAGTTTAAGTAAAACCTACCTACCTTTCTTTTGACGGAAATATGGATACAACCAGCTAACCGTTTTTTTGGTGCAAGACTTTTAACCTAGCCTGATAAACCAGACTGAATGTGAGATTAAATGTGTAATCTAGTCTGGCCCCGATGAATGAGACATCAGAAGATTGTTGATAATTACAACCTGTTGCTTTTCAACCCATGTCTGTGCCTATTGGCCAACACTCTGACCAATGAGCAACTGACTGTGACGTAGGAAGCGCGACAGGAAGCTGGTGGGGGAGTGGAAACAAACAGCCGAACGGTAAAATTGCGAATACGTCCTTCTTAAAAATGAATGAGCGTAGAGCCTCTTCCTGCTCACGTTTCAATGAAAACTCAGAGTCAGATCCTTCCAGAACTGATTCCAAAGCTGAGTCAAACCAGAACTGTTCAATAGTTGTTTCCATCTTCCTTGTTGTGCTTCTCCAGCGTCGTGCTGCTTTGTTGTCAAATTCAAAACAAATCTCTGCGTTGTGATTGGCCCACCAGGTCTACGGTCTGGGGCATTGATCGAGGCTAGACCACTGCAGGCTAAAATGATTTTGCCCGTTGGCGGGTGGGGCTAGTTTACTAGGCTACTTTTAAGCTATATAGGACAGCTGATATTAGCCAACATGTGACACCCGGTACTCCTCCTTGCATGGCAAAAAAACTCCTCGCACATAGAATATGACTAGCAGTGATTGCAGTTTTTCTCCATATTACCTTGAAAACACCAAAAAAACATGGTAATCTCTTGCTCGGCATATGGGTATACCTACCAACAAGGAATAAAGGACGGTATGTCATTTTATTGCCTCCGTAATGACCCAGAAAGGTGAGTGAGAAGGGTGGCTGTTGTTAAGAGAGATGTTCTAGTTCAGGAGAAATCCTCCAGGACTGAATAGCTAACATGTCAGCTGTTATTATAGCCCAACACACAGTATGTCCACCACGCTCCGGTCCTTCCAGCTGCATGACGCATTGCGGGAAGTGGGGGTGCTTCCGATGGATGGCAGTCTTGAATCGGTGAAAACAAGCTAGCAGGCAAATTATAGGGATCCTTCACACCAGCAACAGAACATTTTGCAATGTAGCACTGTTTTAATTTCCTCATTAAGATGTTCAACATATTTAGACAATGTTAAGTTGGCAGATTTTCCACTCATTTTGCATTACATCTCTGTAGAAAGCATCTTGCTGTGTTGTTATGGTGCCTGCACATCCTCTATAGTCACTGCTGGTCAGGCACTTCAAATCCCTTCACCTGTAGTCAAAAAGCATTCAATCTGAAGAACCCACCAAAGCCAGCTTACATTTTTCATTTTCATTTTTTGGACACAAGACCTAAAAAAGACCACAGAATACCAGGAAAATAGCCGGTCTATGAAATCCCAATAAAAATTAAACGGGACTTGTCGAAGGTTAAGCAGACACAAAAGAGCCTTAAACTCTGGTACTGGGGAGGAAATAAAATCTTTATTCTAGGTTCATAATTCTGTAAGTTCCTTTAGTTAAGCATTGGCTTATACTATCCTCAGGAGGGTGAGGATCCTGCCTAAACGCTGATGCAAACCATTTCTATGGTCATCAAACATGTTTAAAACCACAAGCAGTTGAATCAGAAAGTAAACAAACTCTCAAAATGTCGTCTCTCATCTGTTCATTAGGTGCTATCTACACAGATAGTCGTCATCTCACAGATTCCAATAATGTTCGTTTTGATCAATTTATCCTGGATTTATCCAATCAGCAGCAAAAGAAGACCAGAAGAATCACTAAAAAAAACCTGAAAATTGAATGTAAAAATGTATTCTAAACCGAACATCAATATAGAAATTTGGAACTATCTTCAAACCCACTGAACTTGCATGACTGCATTGAAGCAGCAATAATAAACAACTGATGCTGGGATTTAATGATGGAATCTCTTCCTACCTCTTAAAATTGGTTTACAGATCTTAGTCCATATTATAATCAGAATCCTTGGTCAGGTTAGACACAAAAGGGCGATTCTACGCTGTAAACATCCATGTTGGGATGCTCAGCCTTATTCCTGGAATGACAGAAATCAATTATCTGTCTAATTGAGCTGAGATAAAGACTCATTTTCCAGCCCAATGACACATTACAGATGCCCTAAAGAGCCTCAGGTGTGCCAAAAGGTCAGAGTGGAGCTGCTTAATGTTCAGTATTTCCTGTTTTATACTTTACAAGAAACCAAAAGTAAAGACTTTTAAAATTGCATATGTGGATAATCCTAAAATAAACATGATTTGTATCATATTTTATAATCATGTTTATTCAATTTGTTAAATCAGGTGATGCTGTTAAGGGGATATGACTACTGCAATTACCTTTTATTTCTTATTCATTTGTCTGTATATACTCTATTGAAGCCCAGTCATGTACAAAATAGACCTCTGCTTTATTATTGTTTATGGATTATAAAATCATGCCTTTGTTTTCATAGTGAACTCACAAAGAGAGACATCTGCTTTCCTGATTTCTTTGGGATAGTGATCGCTTAGTTTTAGGATAGATCACATAGTTAAATTCTTGACTTAACAGGTCAGAATATAAGGTTTATTTGGTGTAAAAGGCTTTTTCTTATCAAATGACACATTCTGAATGGGCTTCAATTCAATCTTGGCCATTAAAAGGCCTGATATGTACTTTAACAAGCATATGATTATAAGCATCATTACACAGATGCTCGTACTATGCAATGCGTTATTACCCTAGGATCTGACACAAAGGCGGCTGAAATCTGCTAATGCCGACTGTTTCCTCCGTCTCCTGGTGCTTCTGCCATCAGTTTTCAGACTGTGCCCTTGGTTTGGTAACTGACAGCAGAAGGGAGACCTTGCTGGGTGAGCAATGGGAAGCAGCTGCCAATCCTAGCAGCTGGAGCTGTAATCTTCCCACTTGTTGGAAAATAATTTGAAGACATGAACCTCAAAATTAAGCTTTTTTTTGCCATATCAGTTCCCTTTGGATAAAGCTAAAAAAAATGACAGAAGATGTATTTTGTCATTGCACAAATTTTATGATCAAAATGTTTGCAAGCGCAACATTTTTATTTTATATACATATTTAAGTATTAGAGTAATTTTACATTCCAGTAAGTCTGTGGGCTCAACTTTGATTTAGAAAATGCTGAAGAATCAAATTCTGAAGCATTTGAGTACGTATTAACTATAAGGTGTTGATTAGGCAAAGCCATTTTTGTGGTTCATTTAAAACATCTGCTTGCAGCTTCTCAGCCCAATTCGATTTCCTGAAAAATAAGGCAAAAAAATAAACAGCCTCAATGATTTAAGCTTTTTGTTCATATTTCTTAGACTTAGACAACATTTATTGTTGTATTGTATACACAGTGTATACAAAACGAAATTTCATTTTGTACAGCTCTCATGACCTTTCCACTTTTCTTAAAGTGCAGCAGTGATCAAATGTAAATATTGTTGCAGAAGAAACATGGTGAAAAAATAAATGCATTTATATGGTCAGTTTGATGCAGAATCTGTGACGTGATTTTGAGTTTTTTCAAATTTCAGCAGTCTAATGGCGGTGAAGAAGAATCTGCTGCAGAACCTGCTGGTCCTGCATTGAATGCTGTGAAGCCTCTTCCCAGAGGGCAGCAGGGAGAACAGTCCATGGTGGGGGGGTGAGGGGTCATTGATGATGTCACGGGCTCGGGACACACAGCGCTGGGATGAAATGTCTTTAAAGAAAGGAAGAGGAGCCCCAATGATCCTCTCTGCAGTTCTCACCTTCTTCCAGTCTGAGGCGCTGCAGCCTCCACACCACACAGTGAGACAGCTGCTCAGAACGCTCTCTATGGTGCTTCTGGAGAAGGTGGGGAGGATGGGGGGGCAGGTGGGCTCTCCTCATCCTCCACAGGAAGTACATGCGCATTTGTTCCCTCTTGTGGTGGTGTTTCCAGTCCAGGTGAGGTCGTCTGTGATGTGCACCTCCAGGAATTTGATACTGCTGACCACCTCTACAGCTGAGCTGTTGATGGCCGGTGGAGCGTGGTTAGGCTGATTTATTTTAAGTCATATAATATATATCCATCCATCCATTTTCTGACACGCTTAATTCCAAGTGGGGTCACGAGGGGTTGCTGGGGTCTATCTCCAGTTGTCTACGGGCGAGAGGTGGGGTCCACCCTGGACAGGTCGCCAGTTTATCTCAGGGAAACAAAGAGACAAACAACTATTCACACTCACACCTAAGGAGAATTTAGAGAAGCCAAATAACCTAACAGTCATGTTTTTGGACTGTGGGAGGAAGCCGGAGTACCCGGAGAAAACCCATGCATGCTCAGGGAGAACATGCTAACTCCATGCAGAAAGACCCCCAGGCCGGGAATCGACCTTCTTGCCATTGACAGCTGGAGTACCAGCACCCCTTGCGACCCCAGCGGGGATCAGCCTGACAGAAAATTGATGGATGGATGAATGGATGGGTGGATATGTATTTATACAAAATTATGGGCAATATTCTTTAAAACAAATAAAGTACACATTCTAAAAACAATCAATATCATTTGGATCATAATTTCTGTCTGGTGGTTGGTGTGACGAAGATTTGATTGGCAACTTAAAAGTCAAGAACATGCAGCATCCATACAATGGCATCAAAGCTGGAATAACGGTTTTACCGGTTAGTTTTTTTTTTTTTTTTGTACAACTCAGCAATCAGTCCAAGCAGTTTACAAAGGTCATCAGACACAGTATGTCTCACAGATGCATTGGACAGCATTACCGTGCTCTGACACAGTTTAATAGAGGTTATATTATGGGTTTAAGTTGACTGATGTAAAATTGGCAAGAAATCGGAACAAATGGGTTCATCTACATCTGTGGAAATCTATACACCATAAAGGTTTTAAATGCCAGGTATCGAGGTACCAAAACAGTCCCTGTTGTAACACATGCTTCTCAAAAACTCCTATGAGCTGGTTGTGGCGTAACTGGTCCAGCATCTGGTGCCACAGATGGGTGTGGTGCCTCAAACACAAGGCAGGGAAAATAACAAATGGTGTAACAGCAGGTTCAATAATTAATCTTGAATTGACACTACCACAGATTGTGTGTGTATAAAGTTGCAGGCAACTATGACTGTTGCTACCCTTATGGTAGGATTTCAGGTTACCTCTAGTTCAGATTCAGTGGACTCGTAAGGCGAAGCATTACCACAGCAGCATTTTACATATCTTTCCCTACTAAGACACCACCATTGTACAGTGTTAAGACTCAATGACCGTCAACAGCTTTAGTTGGTGACCCAAACCACTACATCTATATCCAGAATATCATTACCAATGGATGACCATATCTACATTGCTTGTACTGAATCAGAGTTATTACTATTATTAAAAGCTTTTAGAGAAACAGCTTGATATCTGAGAGGAAATATATTTTATTCTTTTAAATTAATGTAGAAAGCTAAACACATTTTGGTTGCAATAGAAATTTGCTGACAGTACTTTTTGCAACAAAGAATGTTGGTAATAGACAACGTGAACATCATGAATGCAAATATCGTCTGCGTTAGAGATTGAAAATGACTATACACAAAAAACATCAAATGCAACTGTTTTTATGTCAGTAAAATCATAGATCGTTCCTCTTCAAATCGAAATCATATGACAATCACTTAGAAAATCAGCAAACCTATCTTCATGACAAAAATCCTTGGCATTTTCTTGTGTTGCAAATATTTACCTCAACATCTGAGTAGTGGGATCAAGATAACATTGTTGCTGTAGTAGTTCAATTATTTTAATTGCTACCAACCCTTATTGCATGTTGCACTGCTAGCTTGTAAAGTTGCATCAGCCCTGGTGGGTGTTTGGTCCAATCAAAACTCTGATAAAAAACCCTTATGTGTTTTGAAAGGTCTCTAATTTCTCATCATTTTTTTAATTATTATAAAGAAAACTGAATGGAATTACCACACGATAATGGGAGAGAAGTTCAATTAGCATAGCACTACTGTTATTCTAATAAATATAACATGATAATGCATTTTAATATGTATCCCATTAGGATGAGCAAATTTGACCTTCAAGGCAGAGCAAGGAAGGTTGGTTTGACTTTAGAATAGAATAGAATAGAATAGAATAGAATAGAATAGAATTAAAAAAATCCCTTTATTGTGCAGCAAAGGGGAAATTGTGGTGTTACAGCAGCAGGAAAATGTTATTGCAGAAGTGGTCACAAAATGTGTAAAAAGTGTATAAAAATAACAGAATAAGTGACTTAGTTAAGAAAATGAATAAAATACTTTCTATACAGTTTTCTTACAATATAAATGCTTTGCCTCTGGAGAATGAATAATTAATATACAGCTGTGGACATATGTGCCCTAATGTTAGAGTATTAACTTTTCATGCAATAAATGTGGTATTTATTTATTAAACTAAATATTTCAATGGAATTTTCAGGTAGAGCCACCCAGTATTATACAGCAGTGGTTTTTAAAACATTGGACTAATTTTTCTGCTCCCACAGATGATCACATTCCCCCCCAGCAGCCACCAAGGGCTGCAGAGGCCTGCAGAACACCTTTATTAAAGCAGAGAAATGCCTCAACCTGAAGGTCCTGAGGAACCAGTTTGAAAACCATTCTAATAGAGCAGATATATAATTTTTTTTTTATTAAACAAATACACAGGTGCATTTAGAAAAAATCTCACTCCTGGATCAGATCAAAAGTTTAGAGTCCTGATGTAAAAACATAATATAGCCCTCAGACAATTCAGAAAAATCCTACCAAAGTGGTCAGTGTTAAGAGCCCCAGAGGGCCGGGGTAATTGTAAGAGAGCTAATTGGCAGCTTAGCCTTTTCTAGTTTAGCTTCAATGAAGCATGGAAAGTGATCATAGAATGCAGGTAATTAAGTTACTGACAGTTTTTTTTTTTGAAAGCAGTACAAAACTTTCAGGTTTGGTCGATTTAGACCTCTCCAGGGGGCAAAAGCTGTTTAGCCTGAAGGAAGACAACATTTCCCGTGAGGACCACCGTGCAACCCTGGAGATTTAAAGAAATATTGTATAAATAAAACAACTCTCATGAAAAAAAGTGCATAGTAACATCAACATAGCACTTTTAGACCCAGTTTATATTGTTTATCGTACAAATAATTTCGGGGTGAGTAACACTTTAAAAGAACTGAGGGCAGCTGCTGCAAATCATAGCCCAGGTCAGACATTCTTTGCCAGAAAACTTATTAATCGAAAATAAAATATTTAGTGGCATTATAAGAACATAATTAATTGTTGCTGAAGCATCCTAAACATTGCGTAATCTTTGTAAAAATAAAAAAAACTGCTGGAGGCTACAGAAGTCTAGAGAATGAGCCAGAGGGCAGGACAAATCTCTGTCATTCAGCCAGAGCTACAGTGAAATAAAAAAAAAGTTGCCAAGTCAAAGTCCAAAGCTAAATCTAATCTTTGGTCTGATTAAAAATGAAAATAAAATAAAGAACTAATATAAAGGCTTTCTTTTTAATCTGACAAAGTTTAAACAATTTTGCAATAGAATAAAGGCAAATAACTTTTGCTTTTAAATGTGCAAAGCTGGTAATGAAATATCCCAGAATTGCAACTGTAGTTATAATGTTAACCTCTTACACCCTAAGGGGGTATAAATAAATTTCTGCCTGACAA
>NW_015150789.1:457895-460640 GCF_000732505.1 Cyprinodon variegatus
GCAGCTGGACCCACCGGTGGGTCCGTAGGGTTCTAGGGGTTAAGTTACATAGCTAAATGTGAAAAAGGATAAAAGAACAACAATACATTGCAATGAACTGTACATGTTGATAATGTCAATAATAGGAGCTGTCCATTAAGGAACTATGCAGATTTCAGCCAAGGGCAAACTGTTACCTTCACCTATAGGTGAAACTCGCAGATCTGGATCATAACTTCTGGGGTCCAATGATGAAGCTGTTAGAAGTCACTGCTGCCACCCTCTGGTTTGGGGGGGAACTGCTTGTTTCCTCTTTAAATCACTATCTCGCAATGTTAATAAAATTCTTTAAAAAAAAATCTTGTGTCCGGATTATCTGGAAAAAATCCATTAAAATCCGTTCCTAACTTTTCAAGTTATCCTGCACACAGACAGACAAACACTCAAACCTTCCTAAAAACACAACCTCCTCGGCAGAGGTAATAAAGCTGATGCTGTGCCCCCCCATCTTTTATCTTCCAGTCAATGTTCATTTATTTCACCGGGTTTGGGATCGATTGTCAAAGATAGGCAGATGAAGGATCCCCTCCCAGTCTGTTCCCCCACCAATAGCACAAATGTCATGAATTGGAGGGTGTTAGCCTGCCTTAGTGCCACACACAAATAACACTGAAATGAATGAATAGATTTGATTCAGTCCTCCCAGCTGACTTCATTAAACCTCCACTTCTGTACTGGGCCATAAGGAGAAACATCAGCTGCCTGCTAAGACGAGTAAATGAACAAATAACTGAATAAAATGTATTTATTCCCTTATTTGTTCATTTACTTTTTACACAGAACAGAGTCGTAATCTAGTTTGTGTTAATCCTTACGGGGATCATGCCTGGTGGATTCAGTGTCTGCATGTGTCCCAGCTTGCTGTTAATAAAGGAAATACACATTAAGTGTAGTCTGCCTGAAATGCAGCACATGATCAGCCAATGCGTCCGCTAATAGCATGGCCAAATAAACTCATGTTGATTTTAAAACCAAAGTACGTAAACCATTTGATTTTTCAATCAGCCACAAACAGCGGTGATCTCAGCAAAGCAAAGTGGTTTTCTGCACAACAGCAGGATGCAGTTAAATTTGTTAGCTTGTGCAAAATGCACTCAGAGTCTTCAACACAGCAGCTCCCTATTTGCTGCCACTTTAGTCCCTGCTTGCATAAACTCCATGCCTCTGGAAGGAAACATTTTTTAAAGGCTGGTGATCATAAGTTCTCCTTACCTCAGTCTTCAGTATATACGGTTGTCTGTTGAACATCTACACCTTTATATTGAAAGAAATATCTTGTTTAAGGATTACCCACAATAATTAACGCTTAATAAATACCAGAATTATATTAAAAAGCCCTGAAAACTGCATTGTTTATTGCAGTGTGAACTGTTTACTATTTAGATTCCCCAAAGACTTTAGGGTTTATATTTTAACATTCAAAATATCTTAAAAAACTAAGCAGCTTATAATGTTGGTGGAATTTTAAAAGGCAGATGTATTTTAAGTGGGTATGATCTGGTCGGATTTAAGCTTTGTTCATCAACAGTATCATGCAATTAAATGTTAATGCTGAGATGCAGCTGTGTTGCAGAAAATACTCGATCAACAGTCCCCTAATTATCACTAATTGTGATTATAACCTTGAAAATTCTTCTTTGTTTGTCCTCATCTTCTTGCAGACAATCTGCTTAACTTTCTAAAGATCAGTGCATCTTTAATTCATACTAATACTGTATGTCATTTTTAGCAGAAAGTACTGAGCTGTGTTTCTCTCCTGCTATTAGCATCGCTCTCTGCATAATAACCGGGTTATAGCGACCTGAGCAGTTGCTTCAGCTCTTGCTTAAATAAAATATTTAAAGCTACATGTGTGAGTTTGCATTTGCAGATCTATGGTTGTCATCCAGAGTTACAAATCTGCCTAAATTCAATTGAACACAACAAAACCTCTCTTTCATCTGCTTTAATCCTTTATTTATGATAAGTTGGCATGCTTAAGCTGCTCATATACTTTTATTTAGTTGCAATTTTCAGTGAGAATAGGCCTCTTTTTTGGCTAAATAAACTATCTTAAGCTCAGTCACCCTGGATTAAGGGAACTTCTAAATAATTTTAAAGTCTTGCAATATTTTGATTCAGGTCTGGGATTTGATTGGGCCATTCTAATATAGGGAAGTCATGGAAAAAATTATAAGACCATCCTTGTTTTTTTTGTCTGTTCATGAGAAATGTTAATCTGCATAATTACCGCCCCAGTAATGCCACATAAGGGGAATTCCTCCACTTGCCAGAAGACGTTGAATCACAGAGATGAGATTGAAGAGGAAGAAGAAAAACTTTAGTGAATTCTGGAATCGAGCTTCTGCTACATTGAGAGCTGAGCAGCATTTAACAGACCAGTAAAAGCAAAGCAGTGGGGAATAAACCATGAGAGCTATAAATGCAGTGGTTTAACTGTTACAGGAATAAAAATAAAAATCATTTGATCCAAAAGGTGGCAAGAGGTGCAACATATGATAAAAATGCTTAATATGAATTCGCTATCAACCAATACGACAAAACATTCTGCAAAATCTCCTTTTATTACCCGTTTACTGCAGGCCACATCTGCAGACCACGTCTGTCATCCACACTGCATGAAAAGTGAGATTTTCGTCCCCGTAAACCCCCGTAAACTCCCGCAGATCTGCCTGATTTTCGTCAGTTTCCGACAATTTGCAACCC
>NW_015150789.1:463628-469160 GCF_000732505.1 Cyprinodon variegatus
GGGTTGCAAATTGTCGGAAACTGACGAAAATCAGGCAGATCTGCGGGAGTTTACGGGGGTTTATATTGACGAAAATCCCACTTTTCATGCAGTGCCATTCAGCTCGCTCCCATCTCTCTCACAGCATAAACATAAAGATTTTAATGGTAACACTTTCATTTGATTAATTCAAACATTCAACATTTAGTAAAATAATAAAGCCAAGGAGCTGCAATGAAGCGAAATGAATGCAAGTCTTACTGTTAGAGGAGTTTCAAGCAGCAACAAATTGCTGAACCTCTTTCTGAACTTTCTTCTGTTCCAGATCTTATTTCAATAGTAGGTTGATCCCACATGGAGCTCACTGCCTGTTCTTCCTTTTGATTAGTGTTGCGCCGATGCCATTTTTTGGCCCCGATACCGATACCCGATACCTGGCTGTGCAGTATCAGCCGATACCATAATAATGTAAAATAATTGCCATCATGGCTTTGTCAAGCTAATGCCTACCTTTGTAAAGCAGGAAAAAGACTAATACAAAGTGAATCCAGTAGAACTTGTTATTGCCTGGAATGAGTGACAATAGTTGAATAAACTTCTGGCTCTCAAAATGGTATGGGTGCCCTCTTTGTTGGTACTCGCCGATACCGATACCACCATTTTAGGCCAGTATCGGGGCCCGGTCCGATACTGGTATCGGCATCGGTGCAACACTACTTTTGACCAAATGACAGACCAGGGTCCCCCGGATATCGATATGCTAGCTGCAGGTGTACCTTTCTAGCTGTCCTGTCCTCACCTAAGATAACCAACCATTAGCATTTCTGCTACTGTCATTATTTTCTTTTAGGCATTGTTTGTTTAGCAGGTGTTTCCATTTGATCTCATCTAACCACTGCCTCCATTTTCACATTTATGTTTTGGACAATGTTCTGGTTGCATACAGGAGTATTTATAGCTTTTATTGTAGGTAATTCTGCAGCTCACCTAGAAGTACTATAGGCCTCTTTGCTGATGCATTGATTAATGCTATCTTTCCCTGCTCTGTATTTTAGGTGGATAGCTAAACTACCTAAAGCTAAGACTTTATAAAGTTGTTTGTTTATTAATTAACACAAACAAACCTGAGGATTTCACTCAACAGCTGGATTTACAAGGGAAAAATGTACAATGTATTTGTATAGAGATAGCCACTGTCAATAGGCAGTTTCCATTATAAGATCAGATTCATTCTTTTGATCTGACCTGTCAGACTGAGGCTTTAAGCAAACATGCTTTGTTATGTCAGTGTGGTCTGATCTGATTTGTTATGAGCACAGTCTCTTCCAGATGAAGCAGTTGAAGGAAGGGACCCCGTCGCTTAGTGAATGACACAAATGTTTACATCAAAATGCTGGTTATCATCATTGCATCTCTCAGGCTTATTTGTAGAGGCAGACATCCAGCAAGGTTGTCTAGAAACAGTTGCCATGGGTGCCACATTCTGTCAGGGGCTTAGGTGTAATGGGTTTGAATTGGCCTGCTGAATTTAAAGCTGGGAGAGGCAAAGAGGGAAAGTGGGGGTGGTGGAGGAGGACGTCTGTGGAAACACAAGGTGGAGGCAGAGACAGAAATAGCCTGTGCATAAAAAAAGAAAAAAGAATTGGTGAAGGTTGGAGACGGCGAGTTTTAGACAGTGAAAATGGAGGTGGGTAGGTTAGCTTGAAAGCCCTCACCATCTGTGGAGAGCAGCACTAATTGTAGCTGAGTGGGGTGTGGAGGCATCACTTAGCCATGGTTGAGCAACACTGCTACCTGCAGGAACCAGTGGCGCCCACGGTAAGGGGCGTGTCCTAACCCTGGTGGAAGGTCAGTGGCAGCCGCAGTTATTGTGGAAACTCATTAATGTTATTGTCAGGGCTCGCCCTCTCAACCCACAACCATTGCTTAAACAACATTACTCATCAGCGGTCTGACTCCTGGTCTGTTCCTGTTTAAAATGAAAGAGGGTTTTATTTATTAGAATACCTTCTAAAGAATATATTCTGTCAAAGAGGTTATAAAAGAGAGTAATCATAGCAAAACAAAGGAATATTCAGTAGCTGCGTTTACATCGACACAAATAATTGATCAGAAATGTGTCACGTAAACATGTCAGGCTGAAGATTTAATCTGATTCTGTCAGAAAGAAATTTCATTACGATTCAGAGAGATGTTTTTTTTCTAAGTGTCGTTCCGATTGGCTTACAGGTACAAACCCAATCCGATCTTTGGAGTAATATCATCTTCTCTGCTCATGTGTGAAACATCAGTGTGGCGTTTTTATCTTTATTAACCATCATCCACTGGCTCCTGGTCTTTATTGGTGGAGGAGGTGTCTCTGAATGTAATGTGCATGAACATGCCATTCTGCCCTCTACCCCTATAGAAAAGGAGCATTAGCATAAAGCACTGCTGAGCACTTAACTGAATTAGGGTGGCCACTAAAACTAAAAGTATGATGCAACGAAGGACCAAAAAACTCCTATTAATGGACAGAATCGAAGAACCAAGGATGTGGTGCAATCTCTGGGACCATAGTCCCTTTTTGCTTTGAAAGAGCTCTGAGTTGAAAATCCAGCAGAGCATTGCTGGAACGCGAGCCTGATAAACCAGACTAAATGGGAGATGATAGCTTTAATTGTCTGTTCCTATTGGCCAACGCTCTGACCAATGAGCGCAACTGACTGTGACGTAGGAAGCACGACAGGAAGCTGGTAGGGGAGTGTAAACAAACAGCCTGACTGTAAAACGACGAATACGTCGTTCTTAAAAAAGAATGAGTCTCTTCCTGCTCACGTTTCAATGAAAACCCAAAGTCTAATTCCTGGGCGATTAGCATTGATAGTTAAATGTGGATTGGTTTACTAAAAGGAGCTTCTGAACTATTTTTGCTGAGGTTTATGATAAAACAATCAAATGTGCTTTTGATGTTACATCCGCCATTCACCTCTCCTAAATGTGTTTTTTTTCTCATCTTCTTTTGTGTCTTTCCTCTACTTTACCTCTGTGTGTTTCTCCTAGTCCAAGTTTACTTTGTTACACATGCTACCACCCAACTGCACCTGTGTGTCGGCCATCTTGTAAAAGGCAGCTTGGTTTATAGCCCAAAGATATTCATCAGCCAGTTTTGGCACAGTCTGACATCTTGTGGTTCCTGACCTGTGGTTAGCCCGATTGCAGAACTGTGTGCTGCTGCCTAATGGCTAGCTGTTGATAGAAAATAAAAATAAAAAACCTTTGATTTCTTTTCTCTTGGTAAAAGGAATCCAACTAAATATCTTTGCTTTTTGTTTTGACTGCTCTGATAAGCCATAGAAAATGTATATAAGTTGGCCAAAGGCAAAATGATATGAGTTTAAAACCTTGTTTCTTTACTTTACTTTACTAGTAAAGTCCTTTTACTGACTCATGAGTCATGATTCATCACCTTCCTTCACTCTTTCTCTGACTCTCCTGTGCTGGAATTAGCTGACTAATAAGAACAGATCAAACAACATGTCACTCATATGTTTCCCTTTCTGCACAGCTGCTGTAGCCAAAAGCCAATATTTTAAACTCCATCAGCCTCTCTGTACCCACACTACATGTATCTAGCGCTGTGTTAACATTTTTATATTCTTAGTAAATCATGCCACCCATGTGCACCTTCTTGTGATTAGAACAATGGATTATTATCTTATTAAAACATGCATACGTGTGTCGAATAAAGTCAGGGGAGTCTCAGAACTCAACAAAAGAAATTCACTGTAGAAATTATTTTTAAATCAAGATATGGGGATATGTGGGCGTGCTGGTGGAGCAGTGGTGGAGCAGGACCCACGTACGGAGGCCTTAGTCCTCGACGGGCCAACCCGGGTTCCAATCTGGCCTGTGGTCCTTTGCTGCATGTCTCTCCCTCTCTCTCTCATACCCCCTTTCCTGTCAGCCTACTGTTAAAAAAACGAGCTACTAGTGCTGGAAAAACTCAAAAAATAAAGATATATGTATGAATCAGAGCATCTTGTCCTGTTGATGTGTGACTCATGTGCTGATAAATCTTATTTGGTACGTTTGAATCTTGTTTGAATGTGTGAATATTAAGTCTCTCTAACTCCGTATTCACACATTCAAATTCAAAGATTTGGGGAAATTTCTAAACAGAAATGTGTGAAAAGCATTTTTTTTTATTAAGAAGAAAGCTTTATTGTTTATTACAAAAATTTTATTTACATAAAAATAGATCTCAAAGTTAGTTTGCTGTCTTTTTTGTTCATTTTAGAGAAATAATGATACAGATAAATATTTGGACGACATCATTTTTCTTGTTCTATTGTTGGTTCTGGTGATAAACTAAAACCTGAGTGTATAAATTAAAACTGGTTGCATGTTTAAATCCAATAAGTAGCTGAAAGCTTCTGATACAAAGCTCATAATACTGAGGAATTTAAAGGCTGGTAACAACTGGATAGTGTTTCCAAGGCAGAATTCCCTTTTAGAATATATTTTAGTAATTAACTTGTCGCATTTTTAAAAAATAAGCTGGAGTGTTTGAAGATTAATGGGACAGTCGTTGCGATTTTAAAGCTAAACTTTTAAATCCTTCTTGCTCGGTAGTTCATAATTTCTGTGTAAACAGTTCTGAATCATTTATTTTAGCTCTGTGGTACACTTCCAGTATTTCCAGAGGATGTCTCATTTAGGAACAAAATTCTGTGAATACTCATGATAAAATATTCATATTCAGACTGTCACACACCCAGAGGGAGAAAAACATGAAACGCTTCTGAATAACAGTTACTTCCACAGACTGGAGTGGGAAATAGATGATCATTGGGTTGATATTTATTATTTTTATTATTGTTCTTGTTTTTGTCTGTTTATGGACCATAATTGTGTCTAAATAAAGATATTGATTGATTGATTGATTATATTAATGTTAATATTGATGATATTGATGTTGTGTGTGAAAAAGGTAATTATTTTCTGTTTATCTATAAGACAATAAGTTGATGGTGCCCCAGGCTTAGTTTGTGTGCAGGGTGGAGGCCAACGGGCTCAGGATTGGAGAGTAGAGACTGACATTTTTTCGGGAATCCCACGGGTCACAGGGAGTCAATATTAGTAACGATCACGTGATTGGGACGGTACAGGATTAAACATTAACAGGAGCAGACGGGAGCGGGAGCAAACCAATAGTAACTAAAAAAAAACTGGGATTGATGCCAAAAAATAAAATAAAATAGAAAGAAAAATAATCCAGTACTGGCGCCGCCATTTCGTAGTTTTTTTCCCTTGAAGCCTACACTATAATGCGACTCAAAAAAACTACACAACCCAAAAACCAACAGTGCTTCCGCTCGGAGTTTTTCACCTGCGCTCAAAAACAACAATGGAGGGACCAACAATTAGAACTCGACTTCGAAAAGTTTGATTGTTTATTCACCTAAGATAAGCATGGTCTGTTTCCTTGTTTGTTACTTTTATTATGTATTTATAATAATAATTCCTTTTACTTTAACTGACCTTTACTACAGTTAGAAACAGGAACTTAAC
>NW_015150789.1:469321-470499 GCF_000732505.1 Cyprinodon variegatus
CACAATTTTTTTCTGTGGGAGTGGGACGGGACAGGAGTGAAAATCCATTCCCGTGTCAGTCTCTATTGGAGAGTGAAGTGGCTGCAGCTCAGTGACGCTCCCAGTCTCTCCGTCAGCTTCCCCTCCTCTATGTTTTCAGTCTTTATAGCGGTCAGTTTTTTTCAAACAGTGTCACATCAGAGATGAATCTTCCAGGGCTGCAATGTCCAAAATATGTAGGAGGAATATTGTGAAGAACATAAATACTTCTACTGAATAAGAATATTTATGCTTGTTAGCGAGTAGTTTATTGATTTATTATTTGCATCTCATCAACATGATCAACAAGATCTCTCGTCTTGCTGCCTTTGCTATTTATGTAGAGTAACAACTTAGTTGTGGCTCCTAATTACTTTACCAAAGCTTCTTAATGCCCTCTTAAAACATTTTCCGCTGCATTAATCAACAAGCATCGGCAAATATGTTATGAGCATTTAGAGCCTGAATGAATTATATATGATTATCTAAGATTGATTGCAAACAACGTAGTTCTTTTCAATTCAGAGGTGGATTTGCTGTGCTGTGTAAGCAAACTAAGTTTGAGCTCAACAAACCGCTCCAGACCATTATTCTATGTTAGACCATCGCTCTTATTTTCTTTTTTTTTTTAAAGTTGTTTTTGCTTTACAACGGCTTCACATCCAAGCCTACAAAAATATCCCATTCTTGTTTACAGAATATGTTCATTAATGTCTTAGATATCATCAATACTGGTCAATCATGACAATCGTTATTGGTAATAGCTATGCTAGCCTTTAAAAAGCCTAAAAAGCTCTTTGTAACTCTTTTCTAGACTAATAAATCAGTCATTTGTCATCCATTTCTTCAGTATCTTTACACCAGGACATATTTAGCTGTACTTTTAATTTTTCTCAAGCTTATTTTTCTTATTATTATTTGTATAATTCCACTCCAATTGCCTAGGTATGGCTGTGGAAGAGAAATATAAAAATGTGTCTGTTTCAAGTAAATTCAAAATACAACATACTGGTACAACATGGTTTTGAAGAGCCGTTTTTCTTCTATTTAAATAATTAAATTCTCATTTAAAGGAAAAGTCATCATGGAATGATCAATGGATCATTATTTATACCTAAAACTAAGAACTTTGCAATGATTTAGCGTTAATCAGTAAAAAC
>NW_015150789.1:472151-478991 GCF_000732505.1 Cyprinodon variegatus
GACAAACATGGATGCCTCCAGTAAAGCACATTCACATGAAAATTACTCTGAATTAAAAACACTGATCATTTATTAAACAGTTTATAATCATTTCATATTAATAATACATTCAGAAGTTTGAATTCTGAATGTAACCGGACTTTTCTTTTCTTTTCTTTAGCCTGATAATTTAAAACATTTGCTGCAATAAAAGGGCAATCTGTAAGGAAAACAATACTTTTTAAAGCAACATATTTTTCTATCAAATTACAAAAATAAATCATTGTTTTCTCCTAATTAAACCAGAGCACAGATATACCCGTCATTGTGCTAAAAATGACCACTACAGCGCGTGTGCGTTTTCCTCTCCCACACACTGAGCGCTGATGGCTGGAGTGACGTCACAATGAGAGACGACCACGCTGCTCTAGCTCTGTGTGAAACTGCACAAGCTTTAAGACATGATGAGGATAGCTCACAGAATTAGCCTAGAGCTCACGCATTTTGTTGAGTGAACTTGTGAACTGGAGTGTTTATTTGTGGGCATGTGAGTGCCCGCTGTGTGGATTTGTGTGGAAGGATTGGTCTGATGACATTATCAGGGCTGATAATCTGCTCTGTAATTGCCTGCCGCTGACATGGCAGAGAGGCTGATACGGCTGCAGAATAAACAAGACCGGTAACAAGTATGGTGAGCCAGTTTCCTCTCAGTACCCACACTACTGCGAGAAGTCTGGGCCAGACAATTAGGAGGGGGGGGGGGGTCAAATCCTACCGATAAGGATGCAGAATTTAAAGAGAAAAAGAAAATATTGGGATTTTTTGACATTTGCAGAAGTACTTTGTATGCATGACAAGAGATTAGAGCCTGCTAAAGAATCAAACTGCTTTATAGAAATAAACTAAGCAATGGAAATTAAAGTAGGTCATATCTGGGCTCAGTTCCAATCTTTGACTTTCTGTCCAAGGAGCTGATTGTTTTGATGATGGCCCTGCAGGGCAAAAACACAATCACTCTGGCACTGTATGCTACGCTGCTAACATTTGTCCCAATGCCTTCAATTATGCAAAATCAAGAGGAACGTTTAAAGCACTGCAGGCCTCACTGCCTCAGGTACTGTAAAGTCGCTGTTATGAATAAACAATAGACTGAGCCTAGACTGGATGACTGGGAGATATAAAGAGGGAAAAAACACCACTGACCACAACTGTCTCACTTTTACAAAAAAAAAAAGTCATATAAACCGACTTGGCCAAGTCAAAGTCTAAGGTTACATTCAGTTAAGATACTGGAACAATGCAAGCTGCTTGTGCTTAAAAACATTCTGTGTAGCTTTCAAAATTCAAAATATTCTCTACAGCAGTGGAAAGATTCATCCATCTTCTATCCTCTGTCTATCAAGGTCAATAGAGGGGCTGGTTTCTGCAGCAGTCTATGAGTGAGAGGCAGGGTACATCCTGGATAGGTTGCCAGCTCATTACAAAGGCACACAAACATGCACACATACTAGAGCAATTTAGCATCACCAAATAAACCATGTCTCTGGACATCTGGAGAAAGCAGGAGAGAGAATTAGTGCATGAACAGGGAGAACATGATAACTCTTTGCAGAGATTTAAAACCAGGATATTATTGCTGCAAGGCAACAGTGCTACAAACTCTGCCACCATGCAGCCACATCAAAAGTATGAACAGGAGACAAAGTAGGAACCGAGGGAGAAATAGACGAAGAGAACAGCAGGAAAAAGAAAGAAAAGCACACGAAGAGAACAATCCAGTTAAGTAAATGGAGAGGCCCCTTAAGAGAGACCTGTGAGACACTGAAGGGAAACTAGTGTAAACAGATAGAGAAACTGTCCCAAGTGAATGCAGCATATGGGTCGATTAGAAGCTTCTCTGGTTACAGTGTTGAGCCAAGCTGTTCAGGGTTCGCATTCTCTCCCGGGAAAGCCATCATCTGAAGATCAGGCCAGATATGGAAGCTAAAACCTAATACTGGCCTATTTATTTAGCTTTGCACTAACAGTTGAAAGCAGATATTAACATACTTTGTCTCAAAAAGACAATTTTTCTTTTTTTTACTGTCTGAAATTATTCTGACAACATTTGCAACTGAAATAATGCTGTCTTCTTATACAGAGTATGTAAATATCTGGCTTCAGCAGTATTTGATATTAACTGTGTACATATTAGGGGTGAGTATTGGCATGTGTGTTCAAATACGATATGCATCACAATATTTGGTCACAATACGATATTAACACGATATTACAATATCACAATATATTGCGATATTTTACCCAGCTATCAAAATGAAATGGATAGATAAACAAGAAGCAAGTGTGGGGCGTGCTTTGGTGGTGCAGTGCTTAGCACACAAGACCCAAAATCAAAGACCGTAGTCCTTGATGCGGCTGACCCGGGTTCGAATCTGACCAGTGGTCCTTCGCTGCATGCAGCCACAAAATGAGCCAGTAGTGCCATAAAAACCCAAATAAAAAAGAACAAAGTTTTATATGGAGCTCAGAAAAAAAGGCTCTAAAGCTCCATCTAGCAGACTAACGGTGCAGAAGTAGCTCTTCTTCCCTCATTGTTTTAAGGTAAGAAAAAATACGATTAGGAACTGAAATTAGTTGAAAATCCCGATATAGTATCGCCAAATAGATGTTTTCCCACACTCCTAGTACACATATATCAGGTGATAGAATATTTTAGATATTTTCATCTGCTAAGTGCAGCTTCCTAATGGAGGAACTATTTATTACAGTAGAGAAAAAGATTACTCCTTGTTTCACATTGAATATAGCCCTATTAGACGCTGGCAGTTTTCTTGGCAATGACGGCATTTGTTTACTGTAATCACTGTAATATCTCAACATGGATGAGTTAATGACTTATTGATGTCAAAATGCCTCACACTACAGCTTTAATTAGCTCAGCTAGATTAAAAACATGACTTTTCAGCCATGAAAGGCTTCCATCAAGATGCTTGAGTGAAGTCACCCAGCATTCAGGTAAATTATCGGTTTACCCAGTCTGGCTGTGCTGCTTCAGAAGATGAAGTATGGCGTGCTCTCAGCATTTCGGCGCCCTGTGAATCCGCACTGTCAGAAACATAGATCTGGCATAACAAGATGATGGACGCGTTACACAAGCTGCATATTGCAAGATAATAAAGGCAGCTGAAGCATCCGTCTTAGTCATCCCGGCTGTCTCTCAGCGCGGATGTGTGCGTGTGTCTGTTTGGCCCGCTGGTCTCTCAGCTGAGATCCTGAAATATTATTTTAGAGATTTAGTTTTTTTTTAGGTTTCAGGTCTGAATTTGCATGTGTCCTTATTGGCTCTGTGCAGATGTAGGCTTAGAGTGTGTGTAGAAATACTTTCCCAACAGTGCAGATGCGTCACTAATGAAGACTGATAACACATTCCCATCATGGCTGCATCTGATACTAAGCAATGAAATCGTATCTCCTCCCTCTCTGTAGCTCTATGTTCCTCCTCTCTTTCTTTCGCTGATTTCATACCTTTTCTTTCCATCTTTTGATTTCTTTGAGCTAATGTCTGTAGCAGTTTTATCAGAAGTCAGTTGTTTCCACTTTCTTCGGCCTTGAGGTTAGATTTATTTTATTTTTTTAGTATTAAAACCAATTAACTTAAGCTTTCTAAACTGGAGATTGTATGGTTCTGTTCAGTACAATTGCTTCAAAAAATGTATCTTCTGACCAATTTGTCAACCTATTTCTTATAATTAAACTAGTATAGAGCTATTATTCTCAATTATCATTTTTCCTAAAAATGCTTTTTTGTTTATTTTGCATAAAAAAATGAAATAGAAACATATTATTTATGTTGGATGCAGTATGGAGGTCAAAGGTCAAAAAGGCAGCAGAGGATAAGATGCTCTGCAAACTCAGAAATTACACAACAGAAACTCATCCATCCATCCATCATCCATCCATCCATCCATCCATCCATCCATCCATCCATCCATCCATCCATCCATCCATCCATCCATCCATGATTCATTCCTAACAAATAAAATGAAATAGCAGCAGAAATGAGAAAACGCAATAAATTTGCTTTTATTCTCCTACTTTTTCCTTCTTCCTTAAGAGATGACATCATGGTTTCAGATAAGACAGAAGCGATGGCAGCTACTACTGTATGCATAGATCCCTTCCTAAACCATAACACTGCAACCTGAATAGTCGACCCATTTTGGGCCGGATGGAGTGATGCAGATATGTTCTCATGTGTTTGTGAACTTGCAAATAAAGAAATAGTTCAGCTTGCAGCGAAGGTTATGGAGAAAGACTCTAGGGAATTTAACCCACAACCTTCTTGCTGGAAAGCAAAAGTGTTACAAACTGTGCCAGCCTGCAGCCCCAAAAACATAGCATTCGCAGAAAATACACATTCTCTGCTCATTTGCTCATACACAATCATATATACATCCGGGTTGTCTTATATATATATAGGAAGTTTACTAAACTAAGGGAAACTAGTTAATAATATATTTCTTAAGAAAATAAATGCCTTAAAGTTGTTTCTATTTTATCACACATCTGTGGTAGATCTGCACTGGAATTCGGATCCCACGCTATTTCCAGGAGCTAACTTTTTCGGTGTTGGATTTAAACATAAATCTAAACCTTTTACTTGTATGTTTTTCTTTTGGTGTTAATGTTATGGTATATAGTGTGTAACCTAAAGAAAGAAATATTAATTTTAGTTCCATAATTCCATTATTCATGGAAACCCGGATATATATCTGGGCTGATGGTACGGATCGTTCTTCCAGGATGGATCAGGTAGTGACCGTATCTTTTGTTTTCAGCTACAAACTTCTTCTAAGGATCCTGTTAAAGTCTTTACAGAAGATCTGATCCCATCTGGAATCCCCCTAGTGGAATTTTTATTTTTTCAGTTTTTTTCATTTTGCAGCATGTTTTTAAATATATTTTGACTTCCTTTTATTTTCTGATTGAAACATTTATTTTCTGTTTTCTATGCAGCATTTTTTTCTTTTGCCGTGCTTTTCTGTTACATTTGTGTTTCTAAATTTGCATCAGTGGAGTTTTTTGTGCGACTCATGTGTTCACATGGAGTGTTGCCGTTAGCTGAACCCAAAAGCCACCATAATAAATCATCCAAGATGAGAAAAATAATATCTAAATAATGTTTCTAAAACTAACATTTTATAAAGTTGATTTTCTTGTAGAGTTGAAATACAGAGTGTTGCTGACCTAAATAGTTTTACTTGTAAAGTGTCTTTTAGAAGTATTCACAATTTTTGATCTTTTCCACATTACAGCCATTAAGCTCAGTCTTTATTATTAAGATTATATGAAAGAGACTAACACAAAGTAGCAGTAAAGTAATGCTGGATCACATGTTATTGTCTCCTTTCTCTATAATTTGTAGAATAATCCATAGAATCATAACTCTCACCGCGGCCCAGGTCCTTCCCTGATCTAAGCAAAGTAGCCTTGATAAGCCAAACGATGATTCAGTCCTAATGAGCTGTGTGGAGAGAAGGAGTCTATCAGTGTTGTATTGATTCCAGGACATGGAGCCCAGATGTGATAGGATGACACTCAAACTGAAATGCCAACAAACACACTGTACTGCAACCTGCTAATTATATCCTCCGGGGGATTTTTCCTTTTCTTCCAACAATAAAGATGTTGGCAGAATAACAGACGGTGGAGCGACTGAGTGCAGCTTGGAGTCGCTCTTTTCCTCCTTCCTGGAGCAGCGTCACACTACGACTCAGCCAGTGCTTTGAACTTAACTTCAAAAGAGATCAAATATACGAAAATCATTTTCTGAGCTGTTGCTGGAGAAACATAGCCGAAGTCTTCAGCAAACAGAAATATTCTTCGTTCCTCACAAAAATTGCCATCTAATATCTGTATCTAAGTAATTGGCTGCAGCTGTGAAACAGAAATGAGGTCATGAGTTTTTGATACTCTGCTTGGCTCTTGGATGCAACGGGTGACAAATGATTGCCATTTCCTCACTTGGTGATGCTGTAAGCAGCAAATGTTTCATGGGTCACTTCACTCCATACATGCAGTCAGATTTTTGTTAGTTAACAAGTTAAAGCTTCAATGTTACTTTTGGAAGCTTCTGCAATTGTTTTTCTTGTTATTCTATTCCTTCAAAGCTTTTTCCTTTTCGGTCCTTTAATTTCATCATGGTTTATCTACTGTAGAGTCAGCAAGTGAGCCAACATGTGGTGTCATGAAAGAGACGACACAGATAAACAAACAAACCGTATGTTGATATTAATAGAGATGTCAGCATCTGCACTTTTTGTTTTTCTATATCCATTTCCTGACACAGAAACTAATGAGTGCCACTGCTAATCTCAACCCCAGGCTCAGGTGAAATAAATATGAATAAATCAGATGAGGTACAGTTCAGAAAGTCTTTATTAAATCAGCAATATTTGATGGAATTATTAATTTCTCTAATTCTGCTCGGCATTCAGATCTATTATTTCCTGATTTCCAAATATCCAGCAATGCTCTAATCGTCAGCCACGTATAGCACCGTTATTTAATGGAACAAATTATCTGCAGTAATTTGATATAAAGGAAGTTTGGTGCAATATAATCCAGCTCCAAAAAAAAACTTTTTTTTCTAACATTATTTTTGTTTTTACATGAGACAAATGTCACAACAAAAAATATTCAAAACAAACATAGATTTAAAACAGATTTTCTAAAATTTATTTTGAACTTCAGTGAGAATACTTACAGAGGATACAGGGTGTGAAAGCTCTTTGATACCTTCTGAAAGGCAAAAGCCAGGAAAACGCCTGTGAAGAGCAGAAAAGACGGGTTTATGGGTGT
>NW_015150789.1:479427-496751 GCF_000732505.1 Cyprinodon variegatus
GATGGCTTTACCAGTTCCACATCAGGATGATATCAGAATATCAGCAATCCGTTTTGCCCAAAAAGTAAATCCCCAACCTAACCACTCTATATTGGTCAAGAAAACATTTTTTTCCCTTTTAGCTACATACTTATATCCACTTGAATTCAACAGTTGGACATATAGCGTATGTGGTGATAAAAGCTTATTTGTACTTTTTGCATTTGCATTTTTTTTTATAAATATTGATATAGAAACTTTCCACTAGCAAAAACCTTATTTTTACAATGTTTTTACAATTCTTACCTTTAACATTAATATATATTTAATTAATCCCTGCTGGGGACACCAAATTGCTCTGAAAAATGCTCTAAATCTTCAGAGTAGAGTTTTTATTTCAGTTATTTCAAGCCAACCTCCCATAAGCTGCCAAACATGAAGCAATCGCTCTTTTCTACACTGTAACTTTTATTAGAAACTCATTTGAAAATGGGTGGAAATGGTACTGGGAAATACTCTGCTTTTTTCCTATTTACTTTGCTGACTTTGCAAAGATTTTTTTTGCCGTTATTTAAGAATATATATTTAAAAATCTCAGAAAATAATTTGTTTTTTTGGAATACTGCTGACTGAGACCTACAGAAATACAAAAATGATTTCCACAGCGTGATTCACGGACTAAAGTGAAAACTGTGATATAACCCGGTCACCTACTGAGGCCTCCTCCCCCTATTCTAGTGTTTGGCCATATTTTCAGACATGTAGAGTCAATCTGTATCCTCCCAGCTCTTGTTGCCACGGGTGATGATATTGTCAAAATCAAACATGCTACTGGAAGCCAGAGTCTAGTTTTAATTAATTGAATTAATTTATGTTGTTTGTGAGTGTAAGTTCCTCAGAGAGCTGTTTGCTATAAGCACGTCTGCAGAATTCATCACGTTTGTTTTAATTGGCAGATTTTCTCCTCCTATAGTTTGAAATATTAAATCTGTGTTTAAAATAGGTTGACTTAAAAATGCCTTATTTGTATTTATTTGAATATATTTAAATCAGAAAGAGAGAAACTCCTGATATCTTCCTCTGGTTTCTGCTATCTGCCTTTGTTTCAGTTAAACATTGTCCCATGATGCATTTCATTTTAAGATCAGCTGCATCATAATCCTCTCAGTTCCTGAGTTGGTCAGCAGACCAGAGTCACGCTGATCCCTCAGAAACATGTTTCTATTTCACTGACCTCCTTTATGTCTCCATATTATTGTTGTTCATCATTCTACTGTTTTCTCCATGAGTTCATTCACCCCCCCTCCTCTCCTCTCCTCTCCTCTCCTCTCCTCCACAGCTCGGTTGTTAGCTGATGGTAAGTTCCTCCAAAGGCCTTCCCATTAACCTCCTTTGTGGTTTATGTCTGCAAATGATTTGAACTCACATACTGATTTCAGCTGCTGCTGATAATGTCTGAAAAAATGTTTTGATGTAGATAAGCTGGATTCTAATCAGTTTTTATCTTGTGCTGCTTTTTTTGTTAAAAAGAAAAAACATTTCTGCTATTTTTAAACAATCTCTACCAATAAGATGAGAATGGATTTGAGCCAAATCAGGGGGTTAATTTGCCCTGAACCCCCTGTCAATTTTATCCTGTCAAATTAATATTCTAACACCTGATAAACGCCGAGATAAAAACCAGCAGTTTTCAATTTAGAAATTTAATTACCTGTGTTTGATTGCATTGTTATTAAGTTCCTCTGCCTCCTTAAGGAAACCGTGTCATGTAGCGTAGCAGCTTAGAGCAAAGGAATGGCTGCATAATCAAATTTTAAAAATGAGCAGGAGAAATGGTGTCAGGGTGATGGTGCTCGCTGTCTTTGGGCGTGGAATTGATTTGGCTTCAGAGTGCGTTCGTGTTCTCAGGAGCATTCTGGCTTTTATGCATGACTCTGTGTGTGTGCTCGCAGAAAGACACTCCTATCAGTGAAGGCCGGCTGTGATCTTTAATGGCAGTGTTAATATTTAATGGTAAGCGTGTTGTCAGCAAAGAGCAGCAGGCTGGAGCTCACGGCTCGTATAAAAGATGACAAGTTCCCTGCGCCAGGTGGCTCAGCGGGGGTGTCACACAGAGAGAGGATGAGAGGCGTTCAGATCCGCAGCCACTCCTTGTTGATGGAGTCCGACAGCACAGGATTGATGTCGTCAAGCTCTTTATTGTGCGCCTTCAAAAGCCGCTGAAGCATCTATTCACAGTTAAGCTGCGTCAGATATGTGATGGGCAGATTTAGAAACTTACTGGGGCTTCCCCGAACTCTGCAAATGTGCAAATTTAAACAAATCTTTATTGTGTGCTGACAGTCTGTGGGTGGCCTTCAAAGTAGTCAAGATGTCTTTAGAGAATTTAATTTCAATTTAGGATCAGCAGGGGTTTTTTTTTTTTCATTCCTGTGCTGTCGACCTTTTTATGGAGTCTACATTAGCTACTCTGCTGTCATTAAAAATGGAAGAGCTCCACTTTATCACTTAGTTTTATCTCTGCTTATAGGATGTTATGGCAGGAACATTTTCCAGTAATCATGATACGTTTCTGGGGTCAAAGATTAACAATTAAATACCATAGTCCACCCCAAATACTATGGAAAATGTATAAAATGGGCAAGATTAACTTTTCATGCTATTACCAAAGATGTACAGTAGGAGAAATGCACTGAATATTACTTATTGGTAAATATCCACATGATTGTCTGTTTTTTGTTTCCTTTTTTAATTTAACATGAAAAAAAATAGTCGAGCTAACATTCAGCTATAGTGTAGAGGTGGTAGAAGTGATGCTCTTGATAAAGTTTCATCTATGCATTCAAATCATGCTTTTTTTTTTTTGTTTTGTTTTTTTGCAGTTTTTATTTTCCAGGATTTAAATAAAATAGATCCTTACCGTCACTGGTTGTGAGTTTTACAGACAGGGGTGGCAAAACTAAGCAGCTGCCTGGGGCCCTGGGTTCCTGGGGGCCCCATAAAACTCTTTTTACATGTATGGTTAATGCAGCTATAACTTATTTGTGCACATTAATTATTTTTAGATAAAAATCATTTTGCTAAAATGCCATCAGAACGCATTCAGTGTCCACCACACTGATCAGTCCATGTTCAGAAAGCAGCAAACTGAAAACAAAAGGTGCAAAGAGCAGGGACCGCCACCTTATCTCTGTTGTCACTGTATTTCCGGCTGCCTTTCCTAGCGCCAAATCAAGCGACTTTTTTCTGTAAACTTTGGAGACAACATCTAAAAGCAGCGAACTCTGCTCTCCAGAGCGAGTAGATTGGTAACCCCGCCTCCTGCTCTCCTCTATCTTGTCTGCTGTCATGATTCATGCAGCTATTATTTCATCCAAATGAAAAATGGAGAACAGATAAGCAGATCATGGCTTGTCTACAGTGAAAAGAAGGACTGGGTTATTTACTTTGGCCTTTTTGGAAACACAGGAAGGAGCAATCAGCTAAGTGAGCTTAGTGCTTGGAAAAAATCTTTCATTCCTTTAGAGACAGCATGAAAAGTCAGCTGAGTACAAAACATAGAGAGGAAAACAAGAAGAAAAGGGACAAGAAGAGAGGGACACAACCTAGAACAGATAATGGATGTCTATTCTATTAACATTTCTCTATCTGTAGAATGGCTCTGATTTATGTCTTCTCCATTCAGAGGGCCCCCTGCCTGCATTTGCCTAGGGCCCCAAATTTCCTAAATCCACCCCTGTTTAACGATATTTTTCTTTAGTAGTATGATGATATTTTTTCTTAGAGTGATTTTCATTCTTAACTGCTGCTAAATAATGAGAAAATGTTGCTGTAGAGCACCAGGTTGTAATCCAAGCTAGTAATGTAACATATTTCCAAGCACTTTGGACTGACTTTAACGGGGTTTCCCATGTGAGAACTAGTGGGTGAGGTTTTACTACTTAACATCAGTACTATTTATTATGATGCAGATGTTTCTTTTCTAATCTCTAACCCACATTTTCATCGGGTGAACCAGGCAGGGACCAATGTGCTCAGAGAAGTGGCTGAAAACTGATAGAAGTGAAGCCAGTTTAGCGTTAGTCGACATTAAACACACTGTGCCAACCATGGGAATAGGTTTGCATAGGGACCATAGGGACATGTCCCTACCAAAACTTTGGACGGACCTACCTGTCCCTACCAACAATTAGATGTGAATACCATGTTTATCATTTATAATACAGCGTTGTTGCAGCAGTAGAGGAGTTCTGGAATGTGGAATATTGACAGACGAAAACATGTTTTATCTAAAATGAAAAAATGTTTATCAAATTTTTTTCCAATGTTGGTATAATTCTTGCTCTAAGTTGGTCGCTCTGTGAGCTAAAGACATCTTTTAGAGTCTCGATACTCCATAATGATCAATCGATTACTACATTTGTTGACATAATTTAAATAATTGATTAATCCAATGAATTGTTTCAGCCATAAATAAAATACTCTGAAAACAGAGTAACTACAGCCTAGATGTAGAGCTTGTAGAGTGAAGTTAATATATTAAATGCTCAGTGTCAGTTCATCTTCTAGTTCCAGTGCTCCTGTAAATACAATACATTTATTTGGCGTCCCTTGAATCATTATTTTGTTTTGTTTTAATGATACAAAGAGAACATTTAAAAGATAAGAGTGGGTTTTACCTGTTTACCTCTGCACAATTCTATATCTTCAAAAAAAAAGTATAAATCCACATTTAACAGACATATTTAGACTATATTCTGTTAAATAGGCACAGATTTACCCACTGTCTTAGGTGATTTCAAATGTAAACCGTCTCAAAGTGGAAAAAAGTCCTATTTCCTCATTCATCAGAGCCAGTAAAGCGTCAGTCATTGATAAACAGCATCTAGTGTTGGTAGTGCTTATAAAATTTGTATAAATGTAGCAAGAAATGCTGCTTTTCTGTTTAAACGAAATACACCCTGATTTTTACGTCAAGCATAAAAAAACAAGCATGCATATTTTTGTAAAGGACCAATGAAATCTGACCAGTAGTGTCCTACCAAAGTTTAAATCAAACCTACGCCCTTGGTGCCAACTGAAAATGAATGAGTAAAGCATCCATATTCCTCAAAGAAATCAATGAAGACAGACTAGATTTTCATGAAGCCGTTGCTGATAAATTTACACAGATAATTTACACAGATAATTCTACATCCATTTTGTCTAATTAACTTCTGGTTCACATTATCTACATTGGGTTGATCAGTGGTTCTATATCTCTGCTTTCCAAGATCCCTGCAGACTCATAACTCTCTCTTCTTCCCCGTAAAGCAATAAAACTAGTTTTAACAAGAGCAAAAAGCATGAGTTGTGTTTTTGTTTTATTTAACATTTGCATGTTGATGTGAATAATTGATTAATCACTATAGTTTTGTTGTCAGTTAATTATTAATATCCTAACAACTGAAACAAATCTCATTAGCTAGTCCATTCCACCGTAGAGTATCTCTGCTGCCCCCTCTGTTGTAGAGGGGAACTGCTTCACCCATTGTTAGGTGAATTATGTTACCATGGGAACCCCCCCCCTCTCTAGCTCTGCCTCTGCTTCACAGTACTACAGTATTCATTTATGTACCCGTTATAACAGCTGGTGTGTTCTGAGTTTTTATATTTATATTAAAGTTTTTAAATCACATTGTGATGTCACAGTGCTCAGCAAACACTGATGCTGACTGAGCAAATATTTTGTCTGTAAAAATTAAGTTAGATCAGTTATTTCCCATTTTTATGAAACTAAGAAGGCATAGGCGTTTGTATCTCATATTAAGAGCACAGTGACAGTCTGGGAAATCAGAAGATTCATGGAAATGAAGCTGTAGTGAAATCATTCATAATCTGAATTTAACACGACTTTATTCACACTTCTTAATTTTTAAACTCTTATTTGCAGAACCTGCTTTCTTCTCTGCAGTTCAATGTGAGTCTTAAGAAGCATTGAGAAATTCTCTTTGGGCAATCGGGGCGATGCTAACCGATGCTAACTGATGCTAACTGAGGCTGCGCTCATTCAAGAGCAGATTCTTTACCATTAAATAAAAAACACCTAATATCAACAGAAGCTGAATTTTTTGTATTACCTGTTCTTAAATAAAAATATGTTGCTGTAAAATAGGAATCAATGTATTTGCAGGTAAAACTGTTCTAACTGCAAAAGCACCCGGAGAGCGCAGACCTCAGCCAAGCAGCACATTTAGCCCCATATTGTGACTTCAACCTAAAATCTGCAGAAGATCTGGATCATTACCACAGTTAGACGAATTGTTGCTTGGCAGGAGGGACACCTCTGATAAAGATTTAATTAAAATCTTTCCAAATCCTGACAGACAGACAGACACAACCTCTCCTAAAAATATAACCTCCTTTTCAGAGGTAAATATTAATGATTGAAAATCGTCTTTAAACATTCTGATCAGTTCCTCTCTAGCTTAAAATAATCTAATACATTGTTTGTCAAAATTAATAGAAAACTTATAATTTTTTTATAGATGAAACTTGAGTTTCCTTATAAGGTTTTAGCCTGAATGGCCTATAATAGAGGTCACTGACCTTTTTAAGGCTTAGGCCTCCTTCATGGGTACTGAGTCAGGAATACTCTATGAACCGGAGGAGTCAGCGTTCAACTAAACCTCATAAACAATAAACATCATTTCTTTATTTACATTTCTAATTTTCTTTTAGATATTGTCATTTTGACAACTATATAAAACATGTTATATAAGATAAATATGATAAAATGATCTATTAATGATTCAAAAAGAAGAGCAACAGAATAAAAATACCCCCCTAGGTGCCCGTGGGCACGGCTTTGGTGACCTCTGCCCTCTAACGGGCTCTCCAAGCATGGATTACTCTGAGCTTTGTCTAAAACAGATACAACTATGTCTCCTCTCTACTAACCCACACAGCCCCACATAAAAACAAAAATTAAAACATATTATTGAACGAAAAAAATCAGCCATCTTCACACCTCATGTATGGACAGAAAATCCTGCATTCTAACAAACAGATCTTGCTTCTTAGTGGTTCTCTTTCATGGAGCAATCAGCTGCAGAAATGAATTCAGTGTTTGGTTATAGTATGATTAGATGGAAGGAACAATGATACGGGTTTTCTAGACAAGACAAAATAAAAGAAAACATGAGAGCTTGTTAGGGTTTTCTGATGCAGTGCTTGTAAGTCAGACGAAAGTAACTTGAAAAGAAGCAGAAAGAAAAAAAATTTTGCATTGCTTTCCTTCCCAGATCAGGGGGAAGAGTTGAGATGCAGGATCCCTCGGCTTTTCAAATAATTCAACAAACATATATTTTTTAAATTACTGTTTTTCCTAAATGGGTTCTAATTTTTATGTCATCCAATTTTCTTCTTTCCATTAAGACGTGCCAGAAAGGAAGCTGACATCTGATGAGGAGGAAGCCAAGCGGATTGCAGAGATGGGCAAACCAGTGTTGGGGGAACACCCAAGGCTTGAGGTCATTATCGAGGAATCATACGAGTTCAAAGTGAGTAAAGTCACACTTTAAACAAATAAGATGATTAAAAAAGTTTTTTTAGTGTAAAATTTTGCCATTGAGAGCTTTTTGTTCCCTGATATTGGATGGTACTGCCATCATGTGGTGAAAAGCGTGTATTTCTCGACGTAAGAACAATATGATGGAATGGATTGGAGAAACATGACCTCTATGTTAATGCTTAGAGTACAGTGGACAAGCTGATCAAGAAGACCAACCTGGCTCTGGTGGTGGGAACAAACTCCTGGAGAGAGCAGTTCATGGAGGCCATCACCGTCAGTGCAGGTAATGGTTTCTGATCTCACCTGAACCTCAGACTCTACGGTAAAATAGTTTATATATGACAATTAGGGTCTGCTGATAAAAGGATCTATGAAATATAAACTCATCTTGTAAACTTGTTTTCTTGTGCTTTGATACTAAATGCAGTATTTGAGTTCTCTGTGTTTAAGCTGTTCTAAAAACAGACACTACCCATCGCTCTGAAAACAAAAGCACAGCGGTGGCAGCATCATGATATGGAGACGGTTTTATTAAATCAAGGATGGAGAAGCTGGAGAGAGTTGATGATAAGATGGATGGAGATTGGTTCCGCTGCAGGATTTAAAAAAAATCCTGTATCTAGATTTGCAAAGCTGGTATAGAAATATCCAACATATTAGAGTTGGAACATAAAACAAAAAGTGGTTCTGACTACGAGCGCAGGCGGAAGTATTATTCACTTGAAAGTTTGGCTTTATTTTAGTGATAGTCGGTCTTATGCATTACAAGTCAAACACAAAGTGGAAAACAATTGAGACATTGATGTTTTTCTTCTATTTAATGATCCCTCATTTGTTCTTTATTCTACCATTAGCTGTCAACAAAAACACTCTTAAGTTACTCCCTTGAAGTATTTTTAGAGTCATTTGTGTAAGGCCAGGGGAAATACGTCTAACCCACAGCCAGGCTGTCCTTAAAACACTAAAGTCATTTCTCATCCTAAACGTTTTAAAGCTTAGGAAAATGTAATATCTGCACAACATGAATCACAGCCAGCAACACGGGCCTAAGATCTGCAGCCACAGTCTGAGGAGAGTCGATAAAGACTCTGGTTTTGTGGCTGCAGTGCTGAAATATTTAATCACAAGAGGCCCTCTTTACTTTTTGATGATCATCCTAGGCTGCAAAATGCATGCGTGTCACAAAGTGTGACATTAGGAATCATGACAGAGCGCCTGCCTGTCTGCTCCATGTCCTGCAAGCTGCTGGGACACAGGAAGAGTCCTCCTTAGGTCATCTGGCAGCCGCACTGTGGTGCAGAACCCAACAGAGAGGAAATCATTTCTGTTTTTTGAAGGTAGAATGAACTGTGCCGATGCCTTAGAGCTATTATCAAATGAAAAATGTACAATTTCACAGCGTTGTGCATTCCATATATTTTTACTTTTAAATTCCAAAATACATAGGTATTAGAACGTCTCTATAAAGTTCACCAAAAATATTTACACTTTTTTGATTTTTTTTTCTTCATGGTTACATCAAACCCCACAAACTTCATGCATTCAAATGGGATTTATAGTCCAGCACAAAGTAACACATTTCAATTAACATTTTTTATAAATAATAATTTTAGAAGTATGCATTTATCTTCATCCATCCATCTGACCTTCTACTCTAAACTGAAGAAAGTAATGCAACCGTTTTTGGCATTTACTTAACCACATTTAGTTACTTTAACACAATTGTTTCATGTTAGCAGAGTAGGACATAAAATAATTGTGTTCAAGTAACTAAATATGATTAAGTAAATGCAAAAACGGTTGCATTATTTCTTTCAGTCCCACATCATGCTGCTGCCACCTGCCAGTATGCTGCATAAAGAGAATGATGCGTTTTCGGTCATGGACCATTTAAGTCCTGTACGGTCGACAACAATCCATTGAACACAGGAACGTTTTTGTGTGTGTGTTAAAAACATCTACATATAACATGTTAATTATTATTTCTGCGCACACAACAGTAGAAATAAAGAAAAACTGTAATTCCCGTGCCATGCCACCGGAGGGCAGTATGAAGCATGATGCTTTTGCAAGTAAAGCCTCAATCCTAAATTGTTAAATAGCAGCTCTTACCTACTATTCCTTCACAGCCTTCCAGGAAAAGAACATGAAAAAATGAAAGAACAATTAAAGCTCTCGATTTTAAAACCAAAAATGTATAAATCTGTGCATGTTTGCATGTGCTACATGCAGCAAACCTAAAGCAGTAATGATTATGCATTGTGCCATTGTGGGATTTCTTGTAGCTCCTTAGTTAGGAACCTTATAAGCTTCCTTAAGCTAAATGAACTTTGATGTACAGCCCCCCTTTTCCCACATCCTTCCCTACTGCCAGCACCATTCGAATACAAACAAGCTGCAAAGTTTTTAAATTCTCTCTTGGTGCTGCTTTCTGTGGCTCTAAAACTAAATCAAAGTAAAATGAAGTTGTGGTTGTAATGTGACAAAATGGGAAAAGGTTACATTTTCCGTTGCAGTACAGCAGTTTAACCCAGACCTTAAAGCATTATAGGAGTTATAAGAGCAGCGCTTATTTAAATGAGTCCTATTAAAAAAAGAAACAAGTAAAGTGCTTTATTTTGCTTTTTTTTCCTTTGTGGAAAAAAAAAACTTTTTATTTCTTAATTGCCAAAGAAAACAGCTTGTCCTTCGTGGCCTCTGGCGCTGACAAGTATTTATCACACATTTGCATAATAGCAACCTCGAGCTGAAGTCAAAAGGATGTTTCATGCTGAGAGATAAGTGAACGTGCCATTTTAAGTGATTTTTGTTCTCCCTCCTCCTCCCCTCTCCATCACCTCTCATCCCATTTTCCAAATCTCCTCCTCTGCCCTCTATTTTTTTCTTCTTCATTGATTTTAATTTTCTTTCCTCTTATGCTTTCTGTTCTTTCTGCACTCTACCTTCTCCTTGCACTCTGTTATTCTTTGTTCTCCCTCTTCACCTCCGTTCTCTCTGCTGCTTTCCCATTGTGCATCAATCTATCCTCTGTTCCCCTCAACCCTCCATCTTCCCCACCCCCCGTGGACCCTACTTCCGGCCAAGAGATGAGGACGAGGAGGACACTGGGGAAGAGCGGCTTCCTTCTTGCTTCGACTACGTCATGCACTTCCTCACAGTGTTCTGGAAGGTTCTGTTTGCCTGCGTCCCCCCCACAGACTACTTGAATGGCTGGGCCTGCTTCATCGTGTCCATCGCCATCATCGGCCTGCTCACGGCCGTCATCGGTGACCTGGCCTCTCACTTTGGCTGCACCATCGGCCTCAAGGACTCAGTCACAGCAGTGGTATTTGTGGCTCTTGGCACATCAGTCCCAGGTGAGCACAGGAATAGCAGCAGCTCTTAACGAGGACATGTTTGTTTCTGATACTTTATGGGGTCTTATTTATAAGCCTATGCTCAGGAATGATGTCTACAGATTTCCTGCACTTTATCTTGTTGCAAATTCCAGATTTTACAGCATCCTAGTTTTTTAATATCACTAATTTATCCCTTTAATCATGGGAAATTATTATTTCACAAATTAAAGACTTCTTGACTTCTGAGAATGTTAGTTCTTTCTTGTAAATATGTCAAATAATTTTTGAAATTTCTGAGTTAGTTTGGTTTTGCTGAAATTGACTTTGCAACAATCTATTTTAGTATAAAGCGCTTTGGTCAAGTCAGGAGACTTGACCAAAGCGCTTTACACTATATTCAGTCATTCACCCATTCATTCACACACTCATGGTGGCAAACTACACTACCGTTCAAAAGTTTGGGGTCACGTTGAAATGTCCTTATTTTTAAAGGAAAAGCTCTGTACTTCTCAATGAAGATAACTTTAAACTAGTCTTAACTTTAAAGAAATCCACTCTATCCATTGCTAATGTGGTAAATGACTATTCTAGCTGCAAATGTCTGGTTTTTGGTGCAATATCTACATAGGTGTATAGAGGCCCATTTCCAGCAACTATCACTCCAGTGTTCTAATGGTACAATGTGTTTGCTCATTGGCTCAGAGGCTAATTGATGATTAGAAAACCCTTGTGCAATCATGTTCACACATCTGAAAACAGTTTAGCTCGTTACAGAAGCTACAAAACTGACCTTCCTTTGAGCAGATTGAGTTTCTGGAGCATCACATTTGTGGGGTCAATTAAAAGCTCAAAATGGCCAGAAAAAGAGAACTTTCATCTGAAACTCGACAGTCTATTCTTGTTCTTAGAAATGAAGGCTATTCCATGCGAGAAATTGCTAAGAAATCGAAGACTTCCTACAACGGTGTGTACTACTCCCTTCAGAGGACAGCACAAACAGGCTCTAACCAGAGTAGAAAAAGAAATGGGAGGCCGCGTTGCACAACTGAGCAAGAAGATAAGTACATTAGAGTCTCTAGTTTGAGAAACAGACGCAGGTAAAAGGGATTCTGAATAAGGAAGGCTATCACTCCAACACCAATCCATACCCAGTGGACAGCGCTTGATTGGAGCCAGTTTCATCCTACAACAGGACAATGACCCTAAACACACCTCCAAATTGTGCAGAACTATTTAGAGCAGAAGCAGGCAGCTGGTATTCTATTGGTAATGGAGTGGCCAGCACAGTCACCAGATCTGAACCCCATTGAGCTGCTGTGGGAGCAGCTTGACCGTATGGGACGCAGGAAGTGCCCATTCAACCAATCCAACTAGTGGGAGCTGCTTCTGGAAGCGTCGGGGGCAATTTCTCCAGATTACCTCAACAAATTAACAGCTAGAATGCCAAAGGTCTGCAATGCTGGAATTGCTGCAAATGGAGGATTCTTTGACGAAAGCAAAGTTTGATGTAAAAAAGTTTTTATTTCACATACAAATCATTATTTCTAACCTTGTCAATGTCTTGACTCTATTTTCTATTCATTTAACAACGTATGGTGGTGAATAAATGTGACTTTTCAGGAAAACACTAAATTGTTTGGGTGACCCCAAACTTTTGAACAGTGGTGTACATTGTGGCCACAGCTGCACTGGGGCTCACTGACTGAGGCGAGGCTGCCGTACTCTGGTGCCACTGGGCCCTCTGACCACCATCAGTAGGCAATGCGTGTAAAGTGTCTTGCCCAAGGACTGAACAACACTGAAAGCCGGGGCTTGAACTGTCAACCCTGCGGTTGCAGGGCAAACTCCAGCATCCGACGCCCTTTTATCTACAATGGCTCTAAAACTCCATGGACTTTTAAGCCAATGCAAATTGAATAAAAGGCTGGAAAAACACAAGTAGAAACACTCAAAAGAGCCGGTTCCTTATGATCAGCAGATGCAAAACTTTAACTTGATTTAAAAATGATTAAGTGCAAAAACTAAACTTGAGCATTAACTTGATTTGTTTAAAAGTGGAATTTGTTTCTTAAATTTACAGACCAACAAGGATGTTATCAAGGATACATGATGGCATCTTTTCACTGAGTCAGATGGTTTTTTTTTTTAGATATACCTTTGCTTATATTTTGCTTTTTTTCATGTATGATCATTATCTGTTACATGAAGTATTGCAACAATCCAAAGATATTGTTAAACCTGCAGTGATCAGATCGTTGGCCAATGGCCATGCAGAAGGAGATAAATACAGTTTAAGTCCACAAATATAAAGTAAACCAACTGAGATTTGTTTCCATTGACTTGTTTTATAGCCCTAGAAGCGTTTTTTTTTAAAGTTATTAAGCTAAAATCTTTGAAGATTTTAAGGCTTCTTGTTGGACAGTAAAGGAATAGCATTAAATTTCATAACCTTTATTCCAAGTCTCAGATATCCGTTTATTCAGAACTAGATTGCACAGTTCCTTGTCTAAAGGAGATAAAGCTACGTTTTCTCTGCTTGCTGAAATTCCTGCAGAAACTTTACCAATCGACCTGACTCCCTTTTTATGAAAGATTTGGTTTTGAGATTTTTCAGGTCCTGCTTGTTTCTGCTGAGTTCTGACAGTCATGCAAAGTTACAGCCGACAGGATCCTTCTGGATCAGAACTTGCTGTTGTTTTTTTTTTTAGCTAATCTTTGCATTTATTTCTCACGGTCACTCTTTAGGTAAAAAGTGGAAAAGAAAACAAAAGTGCTTCAAGTTTTACAGGTTGCCATTTGTTAAGATTAAATGTATGCAAATGTCATGTATTTACATGTAAGATGCATCAGAAGAACATGTTAAAACAGGACAGTGGTGGGAGTGGCGGCTCTGGACCTTAATCAACTGATCAATCAAATCAGTTTTGTTTTCAGTGTTTACAGCAATTTGTCAGAGAATTAAAACTGCTTCAAGTTTTGCATATTTTTGTTTTTTAATTTCCAACCGACAGCTTTAAAGTAATCGGTTGGGACTTAAGCAGAGGATAATTGTGAAGTGGAAGATTTTTCTGATCTGTAATAATGTGACAACATGAGTCCAAGCTCAATGCTATTATTAAAAAAAATCATTGGCTTTCTGAATAATTACAGCATTAAAAAGAAAGAAAAATATCAGAGGAAGTAATTTGCCTTCAGAATTAAGGTTGATTAAAAGAGGATAATTTAGCTAAAAGCGTTTAACCCTCTCAGGCTCAAATTAAGTTGTAGTTGCAGGAAAAATCTGATATTTGGAGAAAATTATCATATGGGGTAGAAATATAAAATTCAGACTCGTTTTTGAGAGAGACCTTCACATGCAATGAATTCTGGGATGTTGCAGATTTGCAACACTGGCCCAGAGTGGTAAATTAACACTGAAGACTGAATCTGATATGAACGTTAACTTTATTTGAATGTCAAAAACAAAAAATTAACAAAACAAAATTCGAAAAAAAAAAATGTTCTCTCACAAAATTAGAGACAACTTTTTCTCAAACTTTTTCTCCACCGACATCTCAAAACCTCTGGAGGAGGCCGTTTCTGTTGAACTGTTGCTCAAAATATAGGCAAACTAGTAGATAAAGCATATAGCTTCCATTGGTGCCTGTTTGGGCACACGTTGCAAATCCACAACATTGAAATCGAGATGCCTCTGGTGAAAAACCCAGAGGAGATAAAATCTACTAATTGGCATGTGTCATATCTATACACATTCAGGATTCATCTTATGTAGCATTGATGTCAAAATAATGGAAATTGGTAGTGATACTTACATTAAATTGGTGCTTAGAAAATCTGTTTCAGTGACACCAGAAGTGAGTCAGCGGCGCCATCTGGTGAGCAGGAGAGAAACTGTTTGTTGCAAATGCACAACTAAGTCCTTCTGTTGTACTTCTGAGTAACAAAAGCTCTTAAAATATGGATGTGGACTTATTAGCTAAGTGGCATTTAGATGTTGCAAATCTGCAACATCTGCCTGGAGAGGGTTAAAGCCTTTTCAACCAGTTATGTGATGGTGGTTGTCTTCCTTCTGCAGATACATTTGCCAGCAAGGTTTCTGCCGTCCAAGACACCTACGCAGATGCTTCGATTGGGAATGTGACCGGCAGCAACGCCGTCAACGTCTTCCTGGGAATCGGCATGGCCTGGTCCGTTGCAGCCATATATTGGCACATGAAAGGGAAGCCGTTTGTGGTGGAGGCCGGTTCACTGGCCTTCTCCGTCACTCTCTTCACCATCTTCGCCTTCCTGGCCATCTCGGTGCTGCTCTACCGGCGCCGGGCCCACATCGGAGGGGAACTGGGCGGGCCGCGGAGACACAGATTGGCCACGTCGGCCTTCTTTTTCGGCCTCTGGTTCCTTTACATCCTCTTCTCCAGTCTGGAAGCCTACTGTCATATAGAAGGCTTCTAAGTAGATGAGACTGATAAAAAAGAAGTCCGATGAAGTCTTAAACAAGGAGTTACTCCTCATTTTGGGATATGGGTGAATGTTGAATGCTTGGGTCAAACAGAGGAGGCAAACCTGTGTTTTTGTTTTGTTTTTCTAAGAAATGGCTCCTGCTCTCTTCCTCTCTAACTCCCTCAGCCCTGTCTGTAAGAACCCTCCGAGGCACGCATCCTGCCCTCTATTGCTGACAGGCTTCGCTCGCATGGGAGCTAAGCTCGAGTCTGTAGCTGGGTTCGATTTCCCAGCATGCCCTAAGGATGTCCACGCCAAGAGGGGGTCCTGCATCCTGCTGGAAGAAGCCCTGCTGCTGGGGGGAAAGCAGAGTCACAGAGGTTTATATTTTTCTCAAAACAGGACAAAAATGACTTTTTAAAAAGAAACATATTTTGGGGATAAAAATGCAAAAAAAAAAAACATAAATGCAACAAACAAAAATAAATCAAGGAAGTAACAGAGGAATCAAAGAACTATTTTCTGATCTAAAAGAATAATGAGAAACGGAAATTTGCTGTAGAGAGACAGCGGGACGGATTCATAGTATTTATTTTTATTTGCATCGTTTCCTAAAGGAGCTCTGTGTCGAAACCAGGAGGAGGAAGAAGGAGCGACAGAGACGGCTCACACCAGCGGACGAATCCCAGTTCAAACCACAGAAAAGGGAAAACTTGGACACAGCGTAGACGGTCAAACTGCCCCGAACATTACTTCCTTACTCTAAATGTATCTATATATAATATATTTCCATATTTTCTGTATATTTTGAATATTTGTTTTAAATGTAGTCCTCTTCTGTGCTAAAAGAGGATTGCTGCAGCAAAGGGGGGAGGAGACGGGGGAGGGAGGGCCGAGCTATATATCCGGACGATGTCTTCACCTTTCTAAGGGTTATGTATCTTGCCTAGCGGTAACAAGTATCACATTGTATTTTATTTATTTACTGATATCTTGGTCTCACTTGACTTTTCACCTTTTTCGATTAAAAGGGGGGAAAAAAAAGAATAAAATCTTCAAAATGTGTTGCTGCAGAAATAAATTCAGAGGTATTTTTATACTCTTCCTTCCATGCACTTTGCTGTACAGTTCTACTTCTGGATATTTCTTTTACTTGTACATGAGCAAAAGGTCAGTGGTCAAGGTCATGACAACGAACGGAGAGGTGTCTGCTGCAGCTGCTCTGCTTCAGTCAGAGGAACCCGTTTTTTTGGCATAAGGCTTCATTAACTGATATTACTTTGATGCCAGGTCCCCCTTCTGACACTCCTGATTGGTTCATCTCTTTATTGTAGGTACATAAGGATCTCTTTGCTGGATTTTGAACCCATAAACCCTTCGTTTGTCAACCGATCAGCTGATATCAGTCATAGAATACAAACCTTCACTTCCTTTAGACCCCACAGGTAAACAGATCACCTTTCATGTTCCTGCTCCTCAAACATGATTGATTAAGATGCAATGAAGAGAGAAAAAAAAACAAGTAATATTCTGGCAAAAAGTCGACAACTGTAAAGTCTTCTCCTTGATTCCTTAACATGTAAATATTCCAATTCTTCCCTCCACAATGTGTCTCTATGGAGATGACACGTTCAACCGGCTGATATGTAATGTCCCATTAAGAACAGAGCGCCATTATATACACAGTATATACAGTTGTGCTTGAAAGTTTACATACCCTCCCATTTAAGAATATAAGTATTTCAAATAATATAAAACTGAAAAAAAGGAATAACAATTATGAATTTTAGTTTACAAAATAATTCTAAAAAACAAGCTGTCCAAGAGACATGAAAGTATGAATAACGAACTAACATAGATGTCAGCGGGTGCAAAGATATTCCTGAACTTTACGGAAAACACCTGATTTCATTGATTGCCTCAAAATGTTGTCACTTGTGCATCTTTACATATTTAATTCTTAAAATATATTCAAAATCAATCTCATGATTTCCATTTCTTCAATTCTATTCAGT
>NW_015150789.1:497123-508128 GCF_000732505.1 Cyprinodon variegatus
ATTATTTCTTTAGTAATTGTTATTTATTATAACTTAAGTCAATATCTATTTATTTTACTGGCAGCTGATTTTTGTTTGACTTTAATTCCAAAAAAAGAAAATTAAAATCAATCAACTGGACTTTGTTTCCAAGTTTGAAGACGTTTCGCTTCCCATCCAGGAAGCTTTTTTCAAATGAAAATGTCTGAAATAGCGTTGAGTTCCAGGTTTTATACACTGTATAAAACCGTATAAAACCTGGAACTCAACTCTATTCCTGACATTTTCAATTTCAAATATTTGACTTTAATGGAACGGTATATAAACTTTGAAGCACAACTAGTCAGATGGTTTTAAATGAATGCTCGGTAGAAATCTATGACATTAATATTTAATTAAGTTATATATTTTCCAAGATGTATTTCTAATAATATATCAATTTTCACCGTTAGTAACAGAGTAGGGATACATTTAGTTTATCATCATCTTGCTGATAATGTTTGCTTCTCTCCAGCAACATTTTTTTTGTTTGTTTAGCTACTGATGATGGTTCTAGATTATAAATCCTGTTTCCAACACAAACATCAACCAATGTTTCTGTTTTCTCCTCCATTGCTTTTAATGCACATTTTTTTCATTTTAAGACAAATTGGTTTGCTGTCCAGATACGTTCATGTCTTGAATTGTCAGCCTGGAAGTTTCTCTTTTTTATGTCTTGGATTTTGTCCAAGTTTTAGATAAACCTCCTGGTTGATTTACCCCCTTTAAGGCGTCTCTCCCCCTGCAGCTGTCTGGTTAGGGTCAGTCAGCTGCTCTTTAAACGCCTTCTTCTAACTGCAGCAGGTTAGACTTATCTAGGTAATAAAAATGAATAACATCAACAACTTCCGTACCTTTGAAAGATACAACCTGGAGGTGCCCAGCTGATAAATAATAACATTTCCTATTGGTAACTTTTTATTTAAGTTAAGCAACTGACTAAACTTTATAATCATTCTTGATTTCAGATATTTTTCCAGATGTTATAATAACCTTACTTAAGGTTCGTGGGTCACAAAAATCCACTTGTTTCAAAATGTAATATTTTATTTCTAATGGAGTTGTGGGTAAAATAAATAAAGCTTTGAATGTTATCTTGAGAGAATAGTTGGCAAAATTCTCCATAGAGGCGTCAATGTGGTATTAGAATAATCAACAGATCAGATATATTGTTTTATAAAAGGACTTTTAAAGGTAATTAACCAAATTCTATACATCGATGCCTTTCCCTAAAATAGGAATTTTGAAGATGTTTCTTAACTGTAGCTTCTCTCTAATGATCTTGGATAGAAGCGTAGACTCATTCTGAACACTGTTAAATTCATGTGCTTATTAGCACAGCAGGAAGATAAAACAACAAATGATCTGCAGAATGTGATTTAATGTCTAACTGCTTGAGTTTTAACCTTTAAGAGACGCACCAATCAGAAACGGCCCATATTGTTTCCTATAAATTAAAGTGTGCAAATTATATTCCCTGTTTCTTCAATAAATCAAACCTGAGAATTAGACTAATTTTTGTTCAAAGTGCATCATCTAACAACGTATCCATGAACGTATATCTTTAGGTTTAGATTATGTTCAATTACTTTGTTTCTGTTGAATTCAAAATGACTACCTCTATTGAAGAACCTTCATTGTCACGATCCCACGAACTTTTATATCTGTAGCTGATAGAAGCGCCATCGGTGCATCTCTACGTATAAAATAGCTATAAAAGAAATCAGACAAGAGATTCCTAGATGGCAGAGACACTAATATCTCCTGAGTTCCTCCTCCTCCATGGTGGGCAGTGCTGTAAATATGCCTGCTGGCGGCTCCTCTCCTGATCCTGGATCAGACCTGCTCACCTCACCTGATCTCTCATCCTTTATCAAACCAACAAACCTTCAGAGGTCAAAGGTTAGAGAATCCAAGGCAACACAGAACCCAGCTTATGTACAGAACTGTCAGTGTGTCTGCACAGAAACAGCATAGTGAAGCGACGGGGGGGGGGCACTAATGTCACATTTCATCCACAGATTGATTGCAATGGCTTGATTTTTTATTTTATTTATTATAATCTTAGAAGGAAGCGTTTCCTGAATTTTGCGGCTCTCCATGCTCTTAATGTCATCTCTGCATTCTGTTACCAGCTCATTTCTTCTGCTGTGTTCTGCTGCGAGCTGTAGCTGCTTTCGTCGTGCGTTTGTGTGGTATGCATGACGCCTGCCGCACTCAGCACTTCCTTTCTGCTTTTTTTTTCTTTGCTTTTTCAGTCTGAGACTAAAGTGAAACATCACTGTGCAGTGACTGGAATATGATGGGATTTTGTGGGAAACTGAAGAGAGTTTTAAAATAAGGGGGAAATATTACTGTTTTTAACTGTTTTCTTTCTTTCTTTCGGCGTGCGTGCGTGTGTGTGTAACAGATAAGGGGCACATTTTATTGGATGGGTATGTTTTTTGGCCTGCTATGAGATGTCAAAATAAAAAAAGCAAAATTCCAAAGCTGATGATTCTTCACTGTCCTCAGATTTAAAAAAAAAAAAGAAAAAAAGAAGCATCTTTTGGTTTATAGAGTTTCCTCTCTTACCTTTTCTAGTCAGTTCAAATAGATCCTGCAAATTCTCTCTAGAAATCATACTTCTATAAACAGACCAATGATAAAGATCTGTAAAAAGCCATTAGATAAGTTATTGCAGCATCTCAGTCTGAGAAATTCAGGAAAAGAAATCCTTCATTTCAGTAGAATTTTTCCAGGGTGTACAAAAAAAAAAAAAAAAAAAAAACAGGCAGCAAAAAAGTTTTTTTTTAAAACCACTGGTCGCACAACTAGATGACTTTACTAACTATAAGATTTCACCTTTTTCTGGATCCTCTTGTAATCTCTTTTTCTAATGTTCCCCACATGTATCATATGGTATCTGAGAACCAGAATTTCTCTGAGGAATCTTCTCCATGAACCATTGTTCTCATAAAAGAACCAATGATTTCCATTTTAGTTTATAGGTAGAGTTCGTCTGTTTTTTTGTGTGTTTTTTTTCATATATTTTCATATTTCAGGGTTTAAATTACCATGCACTCTAAGTTTCCAGGGCAGTTTAAAAGAAAAACAGACCTCCAGCAGGATAGATCCTCAACACTACTTAAAGGTATTGTGGAGAATTTTCATGAATTTTCTGAAAGACTTACTTCACTTAAAAAAAAAAAAAAAGCACAACCCTGTACCCGCTTCCCGAGAGGGAACGCCTATTAAACGTGTGTGAGAGCGTGCATGAACCCATTTCTCCTCGTGCACGCTCTGTTTAAAAGTTGCTGTTTGCGTCGCTCATACAAGCTAACTTTCCAAAAGAAGATTTGCAATTTTTCCACTATGTCAGACTCACCACCGGTAAATGGCGGCCGAGCACGAAGGAGGGCCTTATATAAACATTCTAGTCAATCACTACAATGATTGACGATTAGGAGGACCACTTATTTTGATGATCCACAAAGATAAAGAACATCCTCCACTATACCTTCAACATTATTCATGAGAAATTCTTCCCCATATTTATCGTCACCTATGGTGCTTTTTTTCTGCCGTAAAGCCAGATTTTAATCTCATTGGACCGATGCAAGCAGTTCCCCTTAAACTCTACAGCCCAGCTGAACAACTTTGTTTTATTAGCATTGATAGCAACCAGTTAGCAGCTAATAGTTGACATGGATATATTCTGACTCCACCAAAGATGGCATTCTTTGTTAAAGCTGCCAATGAGTGAGTTTTTTTTCCAACTCCTACCATCCTGCTGGTTATTTTCAGTAGCAACCTCATCATGAGCCCAGATCCAACCGGGGGCCGCTGACCTTTTGAAAGGGGCGGGCCCTCATTTTACATCATATTTATACATAAGAAGAAAGGAAACCCTGGTTTAAATATGGATTCTTATTCACGATTATAGAGGAGGTTATAGAGGAGGTTTGTTACCCAGGTTCTGGGATATTACTGCACGTCTATGTAGGTAAACATCAGACGTAATGATGAAGTAATGAAATGACTCTGACCTTGGAGTCCATTGAAGGAAGCTGGAGGGTCTTAGAGGTAGCAGAGAAGATAAACGGCATAAGATTCAGCCTAAATAGAAATTGTTGAGGTATTTTGAATATGTAATTTGGATTATGTGAGGATCCTTCTTAAAAGCAGCAGCACAGCTTTAGTTGATTGACTAAACTAATTTGCAGGCAACACATCATGGAAGAAAAGCTTCTGATAACTTTGGCCCTGATAGATTTGTTATTTTATATTATCTTTATGTTTTCAGAAGTAGGTTATGCTACTGCAGGAAATAAATTATTAAAACAGTTTTTACTTTGTTTCAAAGTCTGTTTTATCCATATATTTTTTTGCGATGAAAGACATTTAGAATAGATAAAGAAGGAGAATGTGGATATTTTTCCCTTGCTGATTATTTAATATCAGTAAATGTTGCCGTTTAAATACCTTCCCTGAGTGGGAAAAAAAGCACAAATGTGAATAATCACAAACTCAAATGTAGTTTATTTAGTACTCCACACTTTTCAGCAAACTCTCTGGCTGTTTTTGCAAAGATTAATGTTTTTTTTTTTGGTGTGTAATTTTCACAATGCTATCACAGCCAAGAGCAGATGAACTGCACTGTTTACATTTTTCAAAACTGGAGGTTTTTCATTAAGTAGATTTGAATTTCTTTATTCTTATTTTTGTTTTGTTTTTCCGTGCAATATTTATCCTGTTGAGAGAAATAATTAAAAAGCTTCAGATAAATTATTTCCAGGTTCATATTAGTTTAACTGCTGAACTTTCCATCATTTCTGTATTATCTAATGTTTCATTTGTTTCTTTGCTTTTAATCCTGTTTTTAAAACGGTCCAAGGCACAACAGGTACTAACGCCTGCTTAGTAATCAGTTTCACAAAAGAAAATTACTACTAACCACATGAAAACTGTGAACTGCTCCTTTAAAAAATGCATAGTTTTGTTTTTATTTCCCCACTAGTTAGCTTCAAAACAACATGGTGACCATGATACTATGTCAACCAAAAGTGCCAACACTCAATAAATACATAAAACAATAAATCATTACTTAGGTGACATGATGCATTCATCATTTAAAGTGAATTAAATATACCTGTCATTAATTAAAAATGTTATTAATAACAATTTTGATTGAAGCTGTAATTAGTTTATAGTTTTTTGGTCCAGAACATGAAGAACGGATCTTATTTATTCTATGAGCCAAACTGATCAAAGGCAGTGGGCGTGGCCAGCACTGCTATGGTCAATTTGATTGGTCGAAGGAAAAGTTAATATGGAACTTAACCAGATCTTAATATGTATTTAAGTTTTGTGTCATTCTGCACAGGTGTGATGATTAAATGATAAAGTTTGTTATAATCATGTATGACAGATTAATCTTTCCATAGAGCTCTCTGATTATTGGGGCCCACAGGGCAGCAGAGGCCCTCAGTGATTCTGCTTGTGTCTCTCTCAGCGTCTCACTTGTTTTCTTCTGTAGTTTTTGTTCAGGTAAATTAAATAAAGGTTTCCCGTCTTCAAACATGACATATAACTCCTGAAAATGTGTTTCCAAAGTAAACTCAGTGGTTCCGATTTAACTAAACGCTTTAGTTTAATTCCAAACATTAGAACAAACTTCCCTTTTGCATAAATGGGGCCCTTCGTCTGAATGCCAGAGATGCTTTTTGTTTGTTTTTATACTGTTTTTTAATGATTCTGTTTCGTTTCAGAGAAATGTGCATGGATTTCCTTTTGATTTTGGATGTTTTATCCTTATTAAGATTTTGAAGTGGGTGCAACAAGTAAATAAAATATTCTATTTGAAGAAGAGAAAATATTTTCTGTATTTATTAGCAGCGTGGGGAAGGATTGTGTGCAGATTTCAGTTCGGCCCTTCGGTCCTCCACCGGGGGAAACATGCCCTGATTGGGGCGACACCGATACAGCTGCATCTACATTTATAAAGCTTATTCTAGATTTTATCAAAATATACATCAAACATTTTTGAAACATTTTAAAATGTCTGTGTGATTAACACTGGCTTCAGTAAAATATTTTGTTCCTATTCTTCAGCCTTTCCAAGACTTTGCCACCAATTATTTTATGGAAAGTTATTCTATATTTTCTTCTTTTTTAAAAAATTTAATTTAAACTGGATTTGAAATGGTTAAAATCCAAAAACTAACATTCTATAGTTTTTAACATTTAGGACCAGTTCCCACCTTTTCCAGTTAAATGAAGATAAAATGCATCTAATCTAAATCCTGTTACTGTCCACATTATGAAGATCAACACTTTCTCCAGACCAGGGGAGTTATATGTCACATTTTTTGAGACATTTAAAGAATATATATTACAGAGTAACACTTAGCAGGTTTAGCAATGGTACCAACAAAAAGGCTCAGTTTAGCTGCTGCTCAGTTATCATATATAACAGAATTCTAGAAAGGAATCATTAAAGAAAAAATTAAACTTTAAATCAGAGTAAACCCAACAAACCCTGGAGATGAACTAAGATGAGCAGAGATACTCTCAGCTGGATTCATCTGGAAATTAGTCAATCAAACTCTGTTCATTTCATTATTTAAAGGTAGAGTGGAGGATGTTCTTTTTCCAGGTGGATCATCAACATAACTGGTCCTCTTAACTGTCAATCATTCTGGTGATATGTTTACGTAAGGCCGTCCTACGTGCTTGTCCCTGTTTTCCCTTACCGCTGGTGAGTCTGACATGGTGGAAAAATTCCAGATCTTCTTTTAGAAAGTAAGCTTGGATGAGCGACGCAAACAGCAGCTTTTAAACAGAGCGTGCACGAGGAGAAATGGGCTCATTCATGTTGTTGCGCGCATATAATAGGTGTTCCCTCCCGGTTGCACATGTGCATTTTTATTTTTAAGCGGAGAGGTTGTTTTTAAAAAAATTCTTCACTTTACCACCATACGTCCACTATACCTTTAAGACGTTTAAGACATTTCATCTGCCCAGTTCCTTTCAGATTGAACCATTTTTAGGGCTCTATCCCTTTAATGTAAAGCTGTAGATGAACACATCCCTCCTCAAAGCTTAATCTGCTTCAGTGGCTGCAGACAGATGGATATTAGATGATGCTGCATGTTTGATCCAGAGCAGAAGGGGTGGAGCCTGTTGCATAACCAATAAGAATGCAGAAAGCAGTGGAGTTCCTGCAAGTCATGGTTTGTTTTGGAAACAGCTGGGAAGTATTTTAGTTGCCAGAACAATCTGAGAAAAACTTTGATGCTTATAAAACTGGCATCTCTATAGGAGTGTAAGTGGGAATTAGCACCATGCTAACCGTTAGCCGTCTTAGCATCCGTGGTTCAGTTTAAGTGGATTATATGGAATTTACAGCATATATTACCGTCTGTAATAACTTCTGTAAATTAATAAAATAATTATACTTTATCCAAGTATGATAAAACACTGGAAAAAATCTAAATCTAGATAAGTCATTATTTCTTAAAATAAGAGCATATGTTCTTGAAATAAGAAGCTAAAAGAGAATTTTGCCAATGGATCAAGACAATGTAGATTTAAAATAAAACACAAATGCATCGTCTAACCCTAACCCTAACCCTTCAAGTGCATGTCATCTAATTATCTTATTTTAAGAGTAAAAATACTACCTCATTTACCTACTCAAATTAAGGGTAAATACACTTAATTTAAAAAAGTTTTACTTATTTCTAGATCGTTTTTCCAGTGTAAAAACTGTGGCAACAAAACTGAGGCTATTAAACGATACAGAAGACATAAATGGCAGAAAAAACCCATAAAGGTCATTTTGCATAATATTTCCTCCTAAAGACGTAAATCGGCTGTGAAAACAAGGCAAGAAAAGAAACTTGATTTAGGAGAAATAACAGAAGTTTGTTTAATCCCAAAGATTTGTGTAGAGGGAAGAGCTCGTACAAACACTTCACTGTACATAAAGATTTACACAGTGTGGGACGGCGACAAACGATGTCGCCTTTCAGTCCCACTTCCTGTATCCTGTACATCAGCCAGGGGGGGGGACTGGTCTCAGTCCCGGCTCCACTATAGCGCCCAGTTTCCATTTGTTTGCTTCAGAGTTAAATTAAACCAACCAGAAAGACAGTTTATATTCTGAACTATATTGAAGTAATTAAGGACACATTTTGGAATGCAGAGGACGAACCGAACGGCAGCTCTAGTGGGGGTGGGGGGGCACAGAGATGAAGATCTGCATCAGCTGTAGTTTCAATGGGTGAGAAGAACCAGCGATGGATGCAGCCGTGAAGGAAAGGTTCGCCGCTGGAAGGCGTCCCTTTATTTTGTAAAACCAATTTTTCTTTTTTTGTGTGATAATAAAATCAAAAGGCTTGAAAATAAAATGACAGTTTATATATAACTCTTTAAAGTCCGTGTGGTGAATCATTGAAATGGTTTTGCTTTCATTCTTCTTCGCTCTCGTTTTCGTGCTCCATGTCCTCCTCGCCGTTCGCTTTGGCTTCTTCTCTTCTGTCAGGATCGTCGTCTTCGTCGTCCTGCATCGCCTCCTCTTCATCCCAGTGCTGAGAAAATAATATATAAATAAAATCCTGTCAGTGATGAGCCTAAACTCTTTTTCAGGATAAACTGCTGTGATAGTTGAGCCTAACTTACATCTGAGCCTTCATCTGGAAGAGCTTCATCAACAGAGGCGTCGTCTTCGTCAGACGACTCTATAAAACGGACAATAAATGAGCTGATGTGTGATGAGAGGAATGCATGTTATTAAAAAGCCCTGCAATGACGATAATATGTGGAAATGCTGCAATATATCGCTTCCCATCTTTAACATACTGGTGAAGTCACTGGTTTCCAGTGAGGATTCTACTGCCTGAAGACACAACTGACTAAACTATGTTACCATTTAAAACATTATTTCCTCCCTCTTGGAACTTTAAGCTCAAAATGGATGAACTCCAAACAAGCCTTTGAGATACGAGTTTAGCTTACAGTCGTATGATGATGAAATAGCCCTGATATATTATATTTAATCTCTGCTGCCAGATCAGAGCTGAAATTACAGACAGAATTAACAAACTGATGAACAACAGAGCCAAAGGTCTGCAGAACAGAGCAATGTTCAGGGTTAATGGGACATGTGGCCGACCAACGCTAAACTTAACGCTAATGGACTAGGGCTGGGTAAAAAATAAAAATCGATTGAATCGATTTTAAATCTATTCCTTTACATTTTTGCAAAATTGATGTCTAGGGAATGAGATCGATTCATTTTATAGTGACGCGTGTGACGTTCACATTCAAACGAGCAGGAAAGATGCTCTCTAGAGCAGCGGTCCCCAACCACCGGGTTCGCACAGAAAAAAAACAAAAAAACAAAAACAATATATATATATATGTGTGTAATTTACCGAGTCTGAGTGATGTTTTAAAAAATATTTTAAAAATTGCAGTATTCTCTCCCAATTACATCAGTTGGGGCATCTGTGCCTCTTGACACAGGTTAATTCAGGTCAAGACGCATCCTATCTATAACATCCTATCTTTGTGAAGCGGGATTTACGTTTACATGCAGAGAGAGATCTTTTAAGAAAAGGAAACTAAAGAGATGGTGAAATAAAGTTTCTATGAGATCTTTGAAGCGGCGATCTGAGGTCGTTAGGTGAGAACCGGGCTGATTTAAAATGCAGAGGATGAAGAACTAAACACTCACCTTCCTCATACACCAGTTTAGCTGTATGGTCGACCTCTGACACAGCATTGCTGCTGTCATTTGCTGCCACCTAGTGGAAGAATTAGGAACAAAGTGTTAGAAGAACGGCTAATTGATTTAATTAAATGTAAACCAGCAGTAAACCAGACAGACAACTTCTAACATGGAGGAGACGATAAACCAGCTGTTCTAAAGGCTCTACATGTTTTAACCACTTAACTCACAACTCGTTGATTACAAACAACAAATATTAAATTTAAACTTCCATGAGTACGAGATTTTCTAAAGAAATCTTCACCATCTTTTTTGTTTTAATTATTATTCATTTTAAGCTTCCCGTTATATTGTCTTTTAATTATTTTGTTATTTTTGACGACCGTGTTGCTTAAATGAATTGGCTCTGGTGGGATTTTATTTTCTTTAAAAATAAACATTTGATGCTTGTTTTATGGAATCCGATGCAAAAGGATTTAGAAAGTCTTTTTTAACCCGAAACTATTACCAGAGCAGAAAGTGAGCATTGGTTTATGAATAAAAGACCGTTAACCAAAGTACAGGGAGGAGATCATCCTCACATCGTGTCTCACTGAGAAACGAGTCTTTCTGTGGAATATTTGTTAAACAGTCCAAACAGCTTCAGGACGATCGTAATCAAATCAAAAGGGTTTCTTTCCCATCTGACAGGAAAGAACAACTTACTTCCTTTACCCCACAGACAGCTAAATGTGTGAAAAGGATCAGTCATCCAGTTTACTGTCTGTGAGGCTGATCGTCCCTCCGGTCAGCAGCGGGGGGGTCAAAGCCACTGTGCTTCTGCTCAACCTGAACCCAGACGATCCGTGTGATCCAGTCTGTGTTTTCTATGTGACAATGATCTGTAGCACCGCTCACTACACCATCAAACGGCTCGTTACGCCTGACGAACAGACATTCACGCTGTCCGTCACAGCGTCCGCAGCATTTATCGTCTGCGCAGCGTTCCCCCATACTGGCCGCTCCAGGGGGGCACATTCAGCAACAGCTTCAGGATGACACCACCTGACAGTCATTTCTTTCCTGGAGTTTTTCCACATCTTCAGGGGTTGACGTTAAGGATTTTTCACATTTCATTTGCCCAGAAACTATTTTTCCTTGCCCAGTATAATGTTTGATAAATATAGTTCCTAATATTCATTTTTGTATTTATATCAATGAAACATGTTTGTTTTTTAAATGTTTTTTGTAATTCAGTATTTTTTAAGTTTCCAGGTTCCTGGTGTGTATCTG
>NW_015150789.1:508689-511643 GCF_000732505.1 Cyprinodon variegatus
ATAGTTATTTTATTCAGGGTTTCCACAGTCTGACATCATTTCAGAATTCCCTGACTTTAACTGACTCAGGATCAGTTTTCCCTGATAAAATAAATGCAGCCGTTTGTCGTTTTGGTAACTAGACCAAAATTACCGCTAGGTGGACAAAAATCACGCCATCTGGCATAAAATCACCAGGCTTTTTCAAATCACGCGAGGATGTGTACAAAACAACAAAAATGGCGCCGGCAACGCTTCTGGGTCGTTTTCATCAAATGTCGGTGATTTTAAAGTAATTCTGAGAGATAAATCATTTTTTTTTTTGCGATCATTGCTCGGCGGGCAAATGCAAAGAAATTTGGACTCTCCCAACAATAAAAACTACTTGCCTACTCGCCATGTTTTCTGCACGGATCTCCTTAAGAGTTTCTGCAAGGAGCATCTAGGAAATTTATATAATTCGGGGCGTAGAAGCTCAAAATGAAGTAATTTGGCTGCACAAACACCTCAAGCAAAAACCAAGCTTTAAGCTTCATGAGTTTGATTTAATTTCCATCTACCTAAAAGCTCACAGGATAAAGGTTTAACTTCCTGGTGGTAAATGAAAACATTTTCCCTTTATTTTATTTATCCTTCAAAGCATCTGTTGCTTGATTTTAAAGTATTTATAAATGCTTTCAGCTGGAGCAAAGAGGACACCCACCTGCGTTGTTAGGAGATGCAGCTTTCCATGCAGCTTTGTCAGTTTGTGGAACATCTTCACTCGGCTCTCAATCATGTGATAAAGCACCCCCAGTTGGGCGACCAGGTCCGGCAGCTGCAGAGGAGAGGATGGAAACGGCTCAGTGGAGCAGATCATTTAACAGCTGACGGGTTTATCTGAGCACCACAGATCAGAGTGATGGGGGCTCACCGATGCCAGGTATGATGTGTGGTGCATGAGGACCGCCTTCAGCCATCGTACCATCAGACACGCCCTGCAGGAAGGAGCAGAGATGCTCGTCAAAAACCAGAAGCTTGGATTTATTAGAGATAGGAAAAGGAAATCAAAGAGTTGAGCTTACGTCAAAGGGTGCCCCTGGAGCCTCTTTGTTAGCTATGAACGATGTAGAGGAGAAGTAAAGGTGTGAGTGAGATGCTGAGGAGAAATGTGTCTCTAAAGGGTTAAAAGTCATATTTATTATTCTTACCTCTTCAACTAACGGTATAACGGCAGAGAGCGGTAACCTAGCAACCGTCTTTTTTATTAACACATCTTTACGAGTCTGGAAAACTTTCTGCAAAAAAACAAAAAAAGATTCAAATGAGCACAAAGTATCACTCCATCCTAAAGTTAAAGATTTTGATTATTAATTCCAGGTTAAGAGTAGAATGTAAAGGAAACATACGTTTAGGATGTCGTCATCATTGCTCTCTAGGCCCTGCATCAGAAGAATGGCAAAGTTGTCCGTCTGTAACGAAGCCGCCGCTCTAGATGCTCCTTTTTGGCTAGAAACTGCTTCCAGGTCGATTTCACCGAGTCGCTCAGCTATGGACATCTGGAAGGAAAAAACCAACTTGCATTAATGCAGGAAATCCAAAGATGTTTCCTCGCCCAAATGTTCTGCTGTCGGCGGAGACCTACCTCCTTATTGTCAGAGTCTTTTTTCCTCTTTTCCGTTCCCTGTTGAGCCGCCGTTAAAGGCGCCGTATGACCCGGCAGCCCTGGAACCAAAACTTTGCTTTTCGCATTAATAACTGGAGTTTTCACCTGGAAGAGACGAATCAAACAGATTAAGAGTCTGGAAATCATGACTTGCAGCAAAGTTTTCTTTTACTAGAATTATAAAAAGGAAAAGATCAATAAAGCCTGTTTACCTTGGAGGCGGTGGTCTCCATGGAGAGGGACAGGCTGGTCTTCACGTCTCGTGTCAAACATACGTGTCTCTCCGCTGTGTTGATCTCCTGTAAGGGCAGAAGAAAGACTGGATGGTAAACGGACACAGAGCAGAGTTTAGGGAAAAAAGGGCTTTGGTTTGGTTTAACTGTGTTAAACTGTCCTTTAAAAACATTTAGATCAACTAAAGATGCAAATTCATGTCTTTATGTTTCTACAGTTAAAGCACAAAAGGAACAAATCGTCAATTCTTTGATTTCTCTGCAAAGACGAAAAAAAGGAACTAAAGAAGTAGATCCAGAAATAAAATCCTTTGCATCTCTGGTTTCACTCTGAAACTAAAGAAAACTATAAAAGAAACTACAAAAATTAAAACTATAAACACTGCACTAAAAATAAATACAAAAAAAATAAAATAATATTTGAATATTTTTCTAGGCCTCCTTTATAAGTCTGATAAAAAATGTACTTTTAGATTTTAAAAAACTTTTTTTTCCTTTTTTTCCCCCAGTCCGGATTCATACGCGATTTTAAAATTATTTTATTTTGAATACTAACCCACAAGTAAAATAAAAAATCTAGCAGAATCTCAAAAGTTCATAGTTAATAAACATGAGTGATGAGGACACAGCAGTAGAGTTTAGAGACTGACTATGAGAGAAAAGACATTACAATAGGAGAGGTTGCTGGTTTAAAAACTAGGAGAGGCCTTCTGATTGGCTACGTGTCACATTGGACAGGCTGGGTCCTCGTCTGCTATGATGGACGATGGATTTCTCTGCTTTGCAAATGTTGCAGTCGGGAAACATTTCCAAGCAGACCTGATTACTTAAAGCACCACTCGTGAAAATCAGTGCAAAAATGAGCACAACTATCTCCTCATGGGAACCAGGCTTCATAGCATCTCTAGTTGATTTTACATGTCTTTAATGCAGTTGAATCAAAATCAAAATCAGAATTACATCCAGGAGCAAACGGATAAAAGTAGACCGGAGGAAAACAGGAAACAACATTAATCGATACTCTTTCAGACGTGCATCGATGCATCGGTCCATAAATAATAAACGATTATTATTTACACCCTTATAACATCCTCACC
>NW_015150789.1:513094-516409 GCF_000732505.1 Cyprinodon variegatus
CTGCTGAACTTAAGCTTTAAATGGGTTGATATAAAATAAATCAATTTGTTTCTTCGGACTATATGATAAAGTAAATATCTCCCACCATCAAAGACTAATTAAGTCCCAGAACCGCAGGCTAAAGTTGTGATCAACTCACCAAACACTGAGGAGTCTGTCGTGTGCTGCTCCTGACAGGAAGTAAAGGCCATTGCTGTCAGGAGGCCGTGATGTGGCAAAGCGCAGGGTCGTCACGGCCGTGGAATGGCCTGTGAATTTCTGCAAAGATGATCACAGCAGAGATAATCAAGATCAGTTTTACCTGAGAGCCCACAGCACCAGCTTTATGCGTATTTATGAGGAGACTCACCCTGTAAACCTCCTTGGTCTCCAAATCCCACATCTTGATCACATGTCCAGCTGAGAGGAGCAGTTTCCCATCGGGGCTCACAGATAAACTGGTCACTGCAGCGCGGTCCGCTTTCCACTTACTGTGGGGAGACGACGTTAGCCATGAAACCAACCCAGACCAAAACCAGGATTTGCTAAGATACACGATAAAAACTTCAGCAACTGGTGATTATTTTACAAACTATTAATCTGTCGATTATTTTTTATTTTTTGATTAATCAGATTAAGAAGGTTTCTTAAAGAGGATGTTTTATGAAAATAAACCAGGTGAAACTAAAACTTGAGGGGTTCTGGGTAGAGCATATTGACAAATTAAATATTTTCTTATCTTAAAAAAAAAATATATATATATATTATAACTGAATTGTCCTGTCAGCTAAAGGCATGTTTTACAGTCTCTGTTCTCCAGTTAAATATTATTCGATTACCGTTCGTTGACAATTATTGGAATGATCGATGAATCACGTTTAATTGTTTCAGCTCTGCTTGAGAGAACTTTAAAGTTTTTCCTCATTTTTATGGCAAAAAAAACCTGCCAGTCTGCTTTCACTACTCTGGATAAAATTATGAGCAGATACGACTTTCTAAAGCAGTCTGGGGAAAAACAAATCAGTGTTTTTCTACAGTTAGTTTTTTTGATTGCAGATTTTGTAAAAAAATTTAACCTCGCTTGTAAAAAAATGATGGCGATGCTACAAGGGCCGATTTAAAACATTACAGGAAAACAGTTCTTAGGAGCAGATGAACAATTAGCTTAAAGAAAAAAACAAAACACAGATTTCCTTCACAGATGCAAATCCAGAATCAAACCAGTGTTTTCCTCTGCTTGTTCTTTAATTTATGATAATTTATGAAGAAACTTAACAGCTTATTAGAAAAATAAACTCTACAGGTGTAACTGCTCAATCTGTCACAGTGAGTGCATCTTATAAAACCTGCATATAAAGTCACCATAAACTTCAGAAAAAGGCTAAATTGTTAAACTTTAAGGGGAGTTAGTTAGTTTCTTTAGTAGGAAGCAGATAAAATAAATGACACCTTGGATGTTTCTTGCACTCAAACTTAAAACTGCTCCAATGTTTATAAGTGAAGCATAAGAGACAAACAGCCACAGAACTCAAAAGCTGCCCCTTTATGAGGCATTTTTCAAGGTGGTGGTTGTTTTTATTTCTATGTCTCAGAAAGAAAGTCCTCTTAATCCAAAGGAATACTTTAAAAACGTTTATTCACACTTTATCCACAGATGGCTGCTGATGTCAATGCTGGTTATTTTGGTTACACAAAGGAAAGGGAGGGAGGGTAGAGAACCCCTCCTAACCTTAAAGGTTCCTGCAGGTAAAATGCACCTTTGCCTAAATATCAGGGACACGATTTAGGATCAAATCATTCCCGTGTTTCCTGTTGGCTTTCCCAGCTCTTTCACTTAAGAAAAACTATCCAAACAACTTTAAAATTAAACAATCGGCAAATAAGATGCTAATTCCACAGACCAGGAAGAAAAGCTTAGAGCACATCTAAATAAATCATTTCTAAGCAAATCTTCTCTTTAAGCCAAGTTCTTCTCTTCTTCCATGTGTGTAATGACCATACAGCAAACACTGACCTCCGTGTTTTCCCGCTCTGCAAGTCCCACTCCACGATGTTTGTGTCGTCTGAGCCGCTGTATAATAAGCTGTCTTCAGGATGCCAGTGGACACAGTTCACTCCTCCACTGTGAGCTCCATCCTACCAAGGAGAAAATTATTCACAATTTAAACTCTGAAAAATTAAAAGGACACACCAACTCCTATAATATACAACAAAAAAATCTACAGGTCCGATTAATTGCAGAACATAAAATGTAAAAACATCATCATGTCCAAAATTTCGAAGCAGAAAGAGCATCTAAAGCTGAGCATTGCAGGTAGTTTTCTTCATGCTCATACAGCATCTAAAATAAAGATATTTTTTATTGTAATCAGGAAGAACGGAGTCCTCGGGTGAAGTTTCCGGTACGTACCAGAGTACAGTGCAGGGCTCCCTTGGCCGTACTGTAGATGAGGACAGTTCCAGCCGCTGTGCCCATAGCCAGCAGATCCGCCTTCTCCTCCACCTGCGCCGCCTCTGATTTCCTCTTCTTCCTCTGTGGCCCCTCCTGAAGATCATTTAGGTAACATATTGCATCTTACTGACAACTTTTAAAAGATTCATCAGGTATTAAACCATTAAACTGCTTCTAATTTTACATCCCCAACATTAAAGGTTGATCTAATTATCAAGATAAAAGTATTCAAACTACGGCTGCAACTAACCATTATTTTGCTAATTGAGGAATCTGTCAATATTTTTTTTCAATCAGATAGCAAAAGGATCCCTAAAAACATTTCTTTATAGAAACAAAGTGAAACAAAAACTTTTCTTCTTCAGGAGTTCTGGGTAGAGCATATTAACAGTTTGGAGAAAAAAAAATAATCTTAAATTGAAAATATTTATGCATTTTCTGCTGTTTTGGTACAGTTATTGCTGTAAGGTCGCTCCGTCATGCAAAGGCATGTTTTACAGTCTATATTCTAGTTTAATATTAATCGATTACTAAATAAGTTGAGAATAATTTCAATAATTGAAATTAATCTAATGAATTGTTTCAGCCCTAGTTCGAACCAAAACAAATTCAGAATTTAATAAATAAAGATTGATATGGAATGTAGAAACAGACGGATTAATTTCTATTATCTTTATAACAATATTTATTCCTTTCTTCAGCATTGCTGGACTCTATAGGATCATTAAAAGGGTTTTTAAAAAGTTTTTCCAGCTGTCATCAAACATCATCCTCTCCTCCAGACATCATTAATAAATCCATGATACAATCTTTGTTGCCATCTTTCCTTCTCTATACTCTTATTACAATAGAAATCACTTTATTGTCCCACAAAGGGGAAATTC
>NW_015150789.1:516453-517917 GCF_000732505.1 Cyprinodon variegatus
TACAGAAACTTGTAACAATGACTAAAACTGTCCATCTAGAGAATAAATTACCAAACTACAACTATGTTTTTTACAGTAATGGATATTTTAAAATAGCAGCAACATCAGAGATGTGCAAAATGACAGCTGCGTGTTATTTCACTTATTAAGGTAAACTGAGCTATTCTGCTTCCATCAATACATCTAGAGCTCATACATATTAAAATTATATTCATAATTTTATTCATATATTTGATAAAAACTAAAAAAAATTGGCACAAATTAGTCTTTTTTTCCCCTAATAATTAAAAAGTGATTTTTTAGCGTTTACAAAATGCTCAAATGAAACAATGTCCCAAAGTTGGTGATATAAAGGGTTGATCAACTAAACACTGCTGCTTCTAAATATGAGAGCTGACAGCTTTGCTGGAGTTATAAACACTGATCATCAGCAGATTATAAACTTTCATTCAGAGTGTTGTTATTGATCTAAGCTTAAGTTTTACAGGATTTTATCTGAAATAGTAGTTTCTGCGTTTTAATGTTTCAAACGTTTGAAGCACATCGGGCTAATAACTCAAATAAAGGGTTTATAAACCTTTAATGTCAGACACGGAATAAAAGCGGATGCTTGTTTTAGTCAAATCAACGTTTGAAGCACTTAAAGATAAAATAGTTACACAAATCGCTGTAGATATTTTCATAAGCACCATGTGGGGAAACATGTGCGTCCAGGCAGCTAACGGAGAGAAGCTGCTTTGCTCCATTTAAGGCAAATAAAAACTGTGTGGAATAACAGCAGAGCCAGCATACTTCATTTAATTCGTTTTATTTAACCTGCATGTGAATTCTTATTCTCATTTGAAACGTTTGATAAGAGTATTTTAAGTGTTGTAGGCCTGGCTAGCTGAAGCAGCTAGCAGCGGTGTCTCCTACCTTCACCGTCCGGCATGGTCCCCATGCTATGCAGGTACAAGTAGCGCTTAAATGGGCTGAAGGCACAAACTCCTGCTGAAGAGTTTTACTGTCGGTGTTCCAGACGCGGAGTCTGCCGTCCTGGGCACACACCGCTAAGTACTGCCGCGATTTAGGTGAAAAAACGCAAGGGAGCTGCTGCGGGAGGCTACCGTCGCCCGCCGCCATTTCTGCAACGCTGCTTTGCCTCTGCTACGTGCTTCACTAACCACGTGCTGCGTCACAGGACATGCGCATTAAGGTGACAGAGGCGCCCGCTTCTCATTGGCTGAGCTGGACAACAAGGAGACGTCAGATGGAGGGTACAGCCCGAAGGGAAATAATACGTCAGCGCCTCCGCCATATTGGTAGTGGCATTTCCACCTGCATAGGAGTGTGATCAAAATGCAAAAAATGCGCATCTGACAATAGAATAAATCCTTTTGAGCCATTTAAATAAAAATAAAAAACGTTTCACACACACACACACACACACACACACACACACACACACACACACACACACACACA
>NW_015150789.1:518066-532250 GCF_000732505.1 Cyprinodon variegatus
TATATATATATATATATATATATATATATATACATATATGTATATATATTTCAACGTGCCCATGTCATTGAGAGTTAATAATCTGTCTTAAAGTAGCATGTTTTGTTATTTAAATTAAGAAGGATTTATTTGCCTCTTCAATAATCTTGAAAGAATTAAGAGTTCAAAACACTGATCTCTATTTATTACCTGGATTGCTGAGTGCCCATTAGTAGTACGGGGTTGAGGTGAAGCCACCGGTCGCCATATTGGTACTCCCTAGTTAGACCGGTCAGAATGTAAACAATCAGTGCGCTACAGCATCAAACAACCATGATGTTCTCATTTTCAGAGGTAACTAAGACTTTTAAAATAAAGATAAATTCATCACTGCGACACACACTGGCTGTTTCACAGCATCAGTAGATTAACTTTAACTTAGAATAAAAAAAAAAATAGGCCCATCACATTACATAGTCGTTATAAAGTCAATAAAGCCTATAAATCATGTAATATAACATGTTAGACAAATCCATCACAATAAAATGAATGTGTCAATAGAGAAGAATAATACAGATGAGCCAAAAGTGCTGAATTGATGATGCACAAGTAATATACATGTATTTATTACATTGCTATGATAATTATATCTTAAATATAATTTTTACATTTTGCATAAAGATTGAGTTACCAGTACATGTCTGGTAATGCTCTAGTATTTTCCTGCAGATTGTACATGCATGATGCCATATACTTTTATTCTCTATGCATTAACCTTTAAATCTGACAGATTTATAATAGAGCTAAATTAATGAACCAATTTAATAACTCCACAGAGCTTCAGCTTCTACACTAGTAAAATCTCATCTATTGGTAAAATAACAGGCAACTGAAAGTTGACATTTTGCTCTTTGCTCTTAGTTACAATAAGAATCTGATCATTTGAAAAAACTGTACATACGGGTATGTTTGCACACACTGTAACTGACAGTGAAATTAACCGTGAATCATCTTCCTTCAGCCACCAAACTGCTTGTTTTTGCAGCCAAATGCTTCACATGGAGGCATTTTTACTGCGCGTCTCCGTGGGAGCTGGGAGTACCAATATGGCGGACGGTAGCTTAACTATTTTCGGGCAATCAGCAATCAAACCTGTAACCATATTGAAACGTAAAACACGTTTTTTGCGCCATCTGCTGGTAGCATTGAAGACTGCAGTCGCTTGTTTATGACGCTCCTGACACGTGCCTTTGAAGCAGTGACCTCTTCTCTTTTGTAAACAGACGCTGGTTGTAATTTTTCATGTAAGTTTCCATTTTCCACCCCTGTAATGTATTTGTGATGTGATTATTTTATGTTGTGTTCTTTCCTGTCTGACTATAAAGGAGATAATTGAATAGTTTCAGTGATAAAGCTGACAGTGATGGCTGGGCATGCAGCCCTCAGATGTGACTTTTTGCTTAGACTGCTGACATCTTCCAGATCCATTCAGACTCTCCTCTGGAACAGAGCTGTGTTTGGGAGAAACGTTGAAAGTATTTGCAGCAGGACATTTTCCACCGCTTCAATAAGGTCTAATCAGGATGATGGACAGAGTTCAGACTCCATGCAGACACAAAGGCAGGCTCACCTGTTTAGGAGGAGGCGGTCCCTATCCCCCCTGGAGAGGATCAGCAGTCTGCTGCCTGAGGATGCACTGAGCCCAGAGGTGATGCAGCTGAGAGGTAAAGAGCAGCAAGAAGAGAGATGTGATCCTGTGATAGTCACTGAAGAGGACTGTCTGCAGACGCAGAGAGACCCTGATGCAGTAGAAGAGCCAAACGCTACAGGCTTTCAGCGTGCGGGGGGACAGGTGCACCCCTGTCTTTTAGGGGAGAGCTTGCTCTCGTTCGGGGAGCTGCTTATCGCAGAGTTCAGGAAGAAGAGACGGGTGGAGTTCAGGAAGATGTTCCAGCTTCAGCCAGGGGCCCGCCTGCACAGCAGCTGGGGGGTCATCATGCACGATGATCTAGAAGGGCAGCCAGCAGGCCGATTCATGAAAACCAGCAGGGGCGTCCCCATCTTTTTCCGGCGTGCCAGTCTCGAAGACTACGTGCTGCATATGAAGAGAGGACCTGCCATCTCCTATCCAAAGGTAAATGCCGCAGGTAAAGATGTTTAAAGCAGAAAAGTTAAATTGTGTGTAATATCTTAAATCTGTGTGTCCTTGCGTTGTTAGGATGCTGCCAACATGCTGCTGATGATGGACGTTATGGAGGGAGACTGTGTGCTGGAGTCAGGCTCCGGGTCTGGAGCAATGTCCCTGTTTCTGTCCAGAGCAGGTCTGCATGGCTCGCTCCACCAAGTTTAATAACCTTTACATTTTACAGCCTTTTTATCCTCATTTCCAGTTTGCAACATCAAGCTTTACCAAAATAAGAGTTAAGCATAATTGTGAAGTAGAATGAAAGGTTTCTGTTTTGTTTTTCTAACTAAATCTGTGAGATGTGACGGGGATATTTATTAAGCAATGCATGCAGAACCAAGTCAGAAAATAATTAGAATAAAGCAACCTCTGTGTTTTTTGGATATACTCCGTAATCTGATGTCCTCTGAAGACTTTAAAGGTGTTTTAGAGAACAAACGGCCTCTCAAAGGTCCAAGGAACACAGCGGAAAGGTAACGGGGGAGGAAATAGTGAGGAAGTTTAAACCAGGGTTAGGTTATAAAACCAAATCCCAACCAGAGGTGGGCAGAGTAGCAACAACATGTACTCAAGTAAAACTAGCAGTACTTATACAAATATTCACATGAGTAAAAGTGAAAAGTAGCTGTCCAATAAATAACTCAGGTAAAAGTAAAAAACAATTAAAAATTAACACTAAAATAATGTTAATGTAACAGACCGTAATATAAAGTGACACACAGATTCCTTTTGTTTTAAAGTCTTAAGGAAAGTAATGAATTCAAATCATGTAAATATACTGAAAAAAATTGGACAATAAATATTTCTTCATGTATATGACGTAAGTATGTAAAGTATGCATGACAGAAGAGTGTAAAATACCTCCAGGGACAGAATGTACTTTTCAGTGTATATTACCTTAAGCTCCATGTCATAGTCTGGGCAGTTAAAAGTAAAATTATAAAACAACAAAGATGGAAAAAAATAATGTTAATTTGAGTGAAAATGAAACTAAAAGTGTAAATTCTTTTTTCTTTGGTAAAGTTACTCATATTAGGTAGAGCAGCCAAAGATTTTACTCAAGAGTAACGAAACCTCATGATATTACTTAAGTAAAAGTAAAGAGTTTGGAGCAGTAAAACTACTCCTAAAAGTACATTTTGATTAAAGTTACTCAAGTAAACGTAGGTAGTTACTGCTCACCCCTGATCCCACGCCTTAAACATCTGACTGAGCAGGTTTCAGTTGATCTTCTGACACACGGCCAGCGTCCTTTCCCAATGAGCTGGAAGGACGCCGTCAGCTTCAGCTCGGAGAATCGATGAACACAAAATCTGTTATTGGCGAAAGCCTGGAGTCACATTTATGTAGTTTAAATTCACACAAACCGAGACCTGAAGCTGGGAAATGCTACTTTCAACGCAAAGTTTGTGATCTCATAAATACTAATATTCCTAAATGTGCGGTCCCTCCCTCACGCCATCTCTGATCCATGTGTGCACGTTTAGGAGGAAAGGGTTCGGTTCAAGGAGCATAAATGAAATCCCAAGAATTAAGCATTGTTTGTAAAAACATTAGCGCCATATTTAATTTTTTACCGCATTATTAAACTCCATGTGTCACATTTATAAAGTGATAGATGGAGATAAAAAGCAACTTTCTGGGAATTTATTCAGTATTTATAATCTGACCCAACTCTATGATTAAAAATGAGCCTCATTCAACATTTTGAAGTTCTGTTTTTCCTCCAGTTGGTTCTAAAGGTAGCGTTCTGAGCGTGGAGGTCCGGGAGGATCATCACAGAAGATCGTTAAAAAACTTTGAGCGCTGGAGGACGTCCTGGGCTCTGCGACGAGGCCAGGAGTGGCCGGAGAACGTAGAGTTTCAGAACGCCGACCTCTGCACAGCCTCGTCGCTCCTGGCTGGACGAGGTTTTCACTCGGTCAGTCTCTGCGCTGTTGTGCTTTTTAACGTTGGTTTGTCATGAAAGAGCAGCTCGTTCATCTCAGGCCTCGTCTCTGTTGCAGGTTGCTCTGGACCTGATCCACCCCCACCTGGTTTTGCCCGTCGTGCTGCCACACCTGCATCCTGGAGGCGTGTGCGCCACTTACCTCGCAAAGTGAGTAGCAGTTTTATAAGCATCAGATTTTAAAACATATAAAAGATATTTTAAATATACCATTTGTTGTATTTTTGAAAAAACAAAACAAACTGCTCTGTCAAGACAAGAATGAAGTATCAACATAGGGCAAGTAGGTACAAATGGCTTTATTATTATTTAGGTCAAGGAAAGGATGAAAACTGGTCTTTATCAGAATCTACAATAATTTAAAGGTAACATATTATAAAATAGTTACATTATAAAGATTTTATAACAGTCATACAGGATTTATACCAGAATGAGAAACTCTAATTTAATGCTTTTTAATGCTCTTTCAGATAATTTTAATTCCATCAACAAATACCAATGACCCTCATATATATATATATATAAATAAAATCCTTTGTCATCTCTTCGGCTGTCCAGGATTCCTCGTTTTTCAGCCACTTTGGTTGAAATTAGCATTTTTTCATTCTCTAGCTTTTTCTCCGCCTCAAGCATCTTTTTCAAGCATACGGCTTTACGATCAACCGGAAGCAGTTCCGCGGAAATATCCCGATATATCTGATAAAATTGTTTTTATAAATGTATTTTTTTTAATTTTTAAATTAAGCATTTTAAATGTCACAATAATCACATTTAATTACTTTTATAATTTTTAATGACCCACAGAAACCCTTTGAGGTTCACAAATGGAAAAAAAAGCCTCACTATCATTGCCTTCCTCCACCTTTTTAGCAAATGTGAGCTCAAAATGGTGTCTTGGAAATCATTCCCCTTTTGATGTCATAAGGAGAAATAAGCTGTCAAGTGTGTTCTGTAGCAGCCCATCAGTCATCTAATGTAATATTCCACATTCCTAAGCTATCTTTATGAAATCAGACTGGTTTTTCGCGGTTACGTTTGCAGGGCGCAGAAATCAAGAGAATAGGGAAAGCTAAAACGGCTCGTCTAATGGAGGACTGCGTAAACAGCAAAAACACGCTCTGGGAGCCTCATTAATATTTTCAAATGTAGAATATGGGACCTTTAAATGTGCTCCTTTATATAATTTTAAGCAACAAATATTTTTGGATAGAAAAAACTAATTTGTTTGTTACTCCTTTAAATATAACCTGAGAAAAAAGTACAAATATAATTTCTGTTTTTGTAGAATTTTATAGTTAAAGTAGCAAAGAAGTGAAAAAGCATTAGAGTGTAAACTTGACTTCCTCTGTTTGAAGAGTTGCTATAGTGTTGAACAACGTAAAGGCAGACATCAGCAACTGGTACAGACATCTGGAAAGGGATGGAAGGCCTTTTTAAACCCTCTAAATGTACCATACAGTGTGGAGATGACATTCAGAGAAGGAAACCATTGAAGACAGCTGCTGATATTCCTACAGGTGGACATTACTGAAAATTCACCTCTGTAATGCTAAAAAAAAAAAAAAAAATATTTAAGCCTCTATAGGGCACTCGGTGGAGTACTTTGAAAATCAATTGTTTCATTGGAATTCAGGATAAGAGCTTATTACCTTTGTAACATTCAAAAAATACAAATATTTTGATGGAAAAAAATAAGTTCAATGTAATAACAAGAAACACCAACTTACCCAAATATATTAAGAAAAATAACAGAAGTGTTTCTAGAAGAAATTCATGAAAAACACTGCATTTTTTATACAATGTAACCTTAGAGGTATTTACAGAAGAGGATTAGGGCCACTGAAAAAAAAAGTAAACTGATTTTGAAATTTTATTTCAGTTTAGTATGGGAAAAATTTCAGAATTCTGAGATTAAAGTCAGAATTCTGACTTTTTTCTCAGAATTCTGACTTTTTTCTCAGAATTCTGAGATTAAAGTCAGAATTCTGACTTTTTTCTCAGAATTCTGACAGCTAACAAACATGTTAGCATCAAGCCGTAGCCATGTCTGTTTTAGAGACTAGCTCTCTTGTTTCAATCACCTTCTGCTCCTCCATTAATGAGTAACTCTCATCTTTGTCAGTGAAGCTGAGTGCTTCACATCTCTGCCTTCATGGGGCCCATCTACATTAAAATCCAAAATTCTGAGGAAAAAGTCAAAATTCTGAGATTAAAGTCGGCATTCTGACTTTTTTCCAATACTAAATTGAAATAAAATTTTAGAATCAGTAAACTTTTTTTTTCCAGTGGCCCTAATCCTCTTCCGTAGGTATTAATGCTGATACTGGCACTTATATTTTTTTAGTATATAAACCTAAATAAAATTGTTAACTAGGCTTATTAACCTTTTAACTCTGCTTTTTAATTTATTATTTGGCTTTTTACCTTTTTTCTTTTCTTGTTAACTTAATTCAACTTAATTTACAGTAGATTTTATATTATTCAAGGGTTCATCTAATTGGTCAAATATCAAAATCAGATGTAGAGCCATGTAGCAGGATCTTTGCTGAAGGGCTGGATATAGATCTGGTGCTTCTAGACCTCACTGAGGGACTGGGGGGGGCTCAATTTGTAAGGGGTATGCAAGTGATTAAAAACGCTAACTTAAAGGCTTAAAAGATAAAACCAAAGTAGAGATACTTGGTCATCAAGACAGCAACATGTTTGAAATAAACCAAATGCAGAATATTGGCAGAAGCACGGTAGTGGAAGAATGATGATTTACCGCCTGTTTTTCAGCCACAGTATCTGCAGTTATTCAAGGTGCGAAGTACTCTAGTGAAATGTGAGTCCGTCAATCAGCTGAAGTTTGATTCTGACTCTGTCATCAGTGAGATGATGCCAAAAACCTCAAAGTTAGTAAAAATCCAACATTTCGACATGTTTGAAATGCTGGAGGGTGAATTTGAGATCGCTGAGCAAAACATGTCTGTTAACTTTAATGAAGCAAAGAGTGGTTTCCACTCCAGGAGGTTCTACAACTTATTCACTTTTTTATTTGAAGCAGTTCATGTACAGGAGCTGAATTCTCTCTTTTTCAAAGTATAACGCAGGTCATTGATCTGCTGGAGGGTCTCCGGTGTTCTGAGCTTCCTTTTCTGTGTGAACGCATCGTTGAGGTTCCAGTCCGGGACTGGATGGTGGCCCCCGCCCTGCAGAAAGATGGACAATACTGCGCCAGGAAAGCTCCAGACCTGGGCGAACCTCTGAGGAGCGAAGAGGAAGCTTCAGTTGGAGCCGATGAAGGTAAGTGTGAATAATAAAGAGCGTTTAATTTAAAAGCTCTTGCTTTCATTTCTCTCTCTCCTTAAATGTGTTATTCAGAGGACGGCGTGGGGCCAGCGTTTGGCAGCGTTCCATATATTGCCAGACCTCATCCCGAACAGATGAGCCACACAGGTCAGAGCCAGGTCAAAGATCAGCATCCATTTAATGTTTGGTGTCACTTATCATACCTTATTTTTTATTTTTTCAGCATTCCTGGTTAAACTGAGGAAGTTTGTGAAATAGCTGGAGCCACTGAAGACCCCTGGAAACTAACGATTATTTAAGAGTTAAATAAAAAGTAAAAAACTGATGCAAATAAGAATCAGTGTTTCTCTTTTTCATCAAACAATTTAGAATTTAAACAATAAAACAGATGATTTACGGACAGAAATGAAAGGATGGCAATAAAATATAATAGATTGATGAGCAGAGATTAGATTTTTAGATGCATCGTGGGACAAATTGATGGAAACTTAATGGATGAAATAACTGACAGCTGGAGGAGCAGATGATGGATGGATTCCATCATTCTCACTAACTGTTTGAGAGAATTATAAAAATAAAAAACGCTTTATCACCACAAACAAAAACAGCATTGAGACGAATGTTAGTTTAGATTTGTATTCTCAAACTCAGACAGCACTGGCTCATCCTAAAGTCACAACCAGAGAAAAACCCACAAGATTTCCCCGTCAAACCTACATGCACCTCAAGGTGGACAAATTGCACAAACATCCCATGTACTAATAAGTTAAATAAATACTGTAAATAAATAGAAACAATCTTTACAGAATATGCTCATAAACACCAACAACTCATTTCATATTAACTTGTGTGGAAGTCAGTGTGTTTCCTTTAGATCATCAATAAGCAGAAGATTCAGAGATATAAAGAATAAAGATTACTGCAAAGAACGGCAGCGTCTGTAGAAAGGAACAGGATGAACCAGCAGGGTTTGGATTCCATCTACATCTCGCTGATCCAGTCTATAAAGGGATCACTGGATGAAGCCGCCCCTATCCAAGAGAAAAGGATGAAAATAGATGAGGACAATTTAACAACTTAATCCAGTTATTTTTTGAAAAACAACTTATGTACAGAAATATAAGAAAAAAGAACAAGTTTATTTATATTAAACATAAACTGAATTCAGGTTATTTTACCACATCGACTCAATCAATTGGAAATAATTCAGCCTAGTGATGGTTCATGAGGTTTCCACACATTCATACTGTCTCACAGAATACTGACACCTGCTGGAGCTTTAAAGACACTACAGGCAGTTTATGTGAGACTAAACTGAATTGCTTTGATGACCTAGAACAATGATATAATTTGAGTTACTGTAGGTTATATTGTATTATTTCATATGATTAAATTGAAAATATCTATTTTTAGATGCAGCCAATAAAAAATGTAAACATGTAGCCTATCATAACGTGAACATTTAAGGGAAAATGTGAATGAGGATGCTTGTGAACGAGGTTTTTAAATAATAAGTACAGTAAAAAAAAAAGCAAATAAACTAAGAGTCAATTTGAAGTTAAGTTAAGTGATAACTGAGAGGAAAAGAATGACACGAGAAAGTTAAAACGAAACCTTATTCCTTTTAGGCTTCTCCCAAATTTTTGATAAATTTAATGATAAACCGCTAAAGATGAGATCATTTTTTAGCAGATGCATCATGTTGACAGATACGTTTTTAAACACTGCTCAGTGTATCTGTCAGTTAGAAACATCTCCTGTATCGGTCACATGACTTTGTTGAAACGACACCAGCACCGGTGCAGCGTTTTGCAGTGACGCATGCACCGACTCATTAGTGTTGCTGAACCTATCACTAATTCAGCTTTCACTTTTCCACTCAGGGGGGAAAAAAAACACAAAACAAACATTTTGCATCTGATCTGACAGAAAATCGCTTTGGACGAGGCTATGGTGTTTAGCCCTCATTGAAAGTCAATGGGGATGATCGCACACAATTTTACTTATGGGGGGGCCTGCGTAGCTCCGGCTGAGATGGAACCCAGGTCTATTTAAGGGGTCAGGCTCAGTCGGACTACGCAGCAATACAAAATAAAATCTGTAAATCGCACAGGGACAGAGACAGTTTTGGAGTCCTACATTTGGTATGTAGTAAGCAGGACAGACTCGTCATAAAAACAATGAACAAAACATAAAAAAATGATAATGAACAATGATAGAAATTGAGGACAGAAAATGGATAGTGATCCTCTTTGAGCTTTGCTAAAACAAATGGGCCAGAAAACGCAGTTTATCAATCACCTAACAAAAAAAAAAAAAAAAAACAGGAGAAACAACTGATAAAGTAAAATAGTGATCCTTTTTGAGCCTCACAAAAAAAATAAATAAATAACGAGGGTCAGACAGAGCAGCGTATCTCTCAGCTCTTTATGAAAAACAGAAAGAAATGCTTCGATAAACTTCCCTCATCTCTCTCTGAGAATCCTCTCTCTGCCTCAGTCAGCATATAAACCGCCCAGTCGTGTTTATTGCTTTTTTCTTTTCTTTAGACGTAGATCTCATTGTTTTTAATGTCGGCATATGAACATCTATCTGTTCTGGTTTGAGATGCTGCACAGACTCGTCGAGTGAGGCTTTGCTTTATAGCTGTGCCGGCCTTTTTTTTTTTTTTCATAATCTGTTCAAGTCAAATGTGGGAAATTGTTAATAATTTGTGTATAGCACAGAGAAAGAAGTGAAAAAAACTAGTCATAACCTCCCTGTAAACAGTCAGTTAAAGGGGTGTGACTGTTTCTCTGGAGGTGGGCAGGTTTTGCGTTGTTTGGGGCGATGACTGAAAACCATCAGATTCAGTAACCTTGTGTAGCAGACGTCCTCAGGCCGGGTCACACCTGTTGGCTACAACTTTTTAACTACCAATCCGACTTAGTTCCCCGTCACACTGGCAGTGTAGAGTTCTCAGACTTTGCAGGGTGAGCAGATCCCAATATGTTTAAACACAAAGCAAAGCCCCACTTCATGACCAGACGGATCAAATCAGAACAGAGGATTGTAACAGGCATAAATTAGAAACATAATGGGAACTACAGTTGAAGAAAAGGAAAGCGCAGCGATAAAGGGCTGATGGATGGTTTATATGGATATAAACCTATTTTCTGTCCTTGTGAAGTTTGTTGGTTTTTCTTTTTTTCTCCCGTGGAGATTGAGAAGCTGCGCTTTCTATTGTCCCTCGTTTTTGCGAGGCTCAAAGAGGATCACTAATTTATTCGTTTTCTGTCCATCTGATCTCCTATCATAAGTAAAGTTCTGTTTTTTTTTTTAATTTTATCAATTGTTTTTGCCCCAGTCTGCTTTATATGAGCTCTGTGACTCCAAACCCTTTTTTTCCTCTTGCGATTGACAGATTTTATTTAGTGTTGTCCCTCAGAGCAGACAGGTTTTACTTTGTAACTGCGTCTCTCTTCCTGCCAGACCCATGAAATTGCCGCTAAATTGCTGCGTAGTCAAAATAAAATAGACCTGAGGTCTCTCTCAGTCGGAGCTATGCAAGTCCCCTGCAGAAAATGGCGTCGGCTGAGATCATCCCCATTGATTTTCAATGAGCGATAAACGCCATGACCTCGGATGACATGATTTCTCTCGGACGGGATGCAAAATCGGATTTGTTGTGTTCAGAGCTTTGGCGGTTGGTATTAGTTTCCACTATTTCTTGTCTTCTATCTGCTTAACTGTTTAAAAGCAGTCTATCTAACAATAAAATAACATTTTGGGTTAGTGGCGCCCACCACTGATGATCAGTATTAGCTTTACTGCCATATTTTGGTCACAGCATTGGAAGGGTAACAACACTGGGTATAAACGTATGCACAACAATACAAGTGTGCATTTATTTACTGTTATATGTAAAGAAGAACAAAAAAAAACTTTTGATATTTAAGATATTCTTGCGCAGCTTTACAGCTGAGTTTTCAGGCAGTTTACTGGGTCTATAGTCAGACTTACTTGGAAGCTCTTCAGCGTAGAAGCTACACGATTCTTGAGCCCCAGTTTTCTTCTCCTCTGCTTTAGCGGTTCTGGGTGGTGTCAGCTCAAACGTAAAGGCAGGAGCGAACGGGTTCAGGCTGCTGTTGCTCGTGGTCTGTGCAGCCGGGCGGCTGGAGGAGATGTGATGTAACCTGCTGCCAGAGATACAGAGGGCGCAGGAAAGCGGGGAGGCGGAGGGGCCGCGTGGAAGACGGACGGCTCCTTGTGCGGTATACTGCCTCAGGGCGCCGCTGTGGTGAACGGAGCGCTGCCGCTGCCACACAATGTGGGAAGGCACGATGGCCATCACCTGTCAACAACACAAATATCAGACTCGGGTATAAAGTCAAAAAAAAGGTTATGAGAAAATACACTACAATCAAACGCTTTCATCCACTGATCAGTATTAATGTTAAATGATGTAGATCTGCATTTCATAGAGCTTGGAAGGTTGTGAGTTAGAGCCCCACCCCACAGACTGCCACTCTGGGTCCCTGAGCAAGACCCTAAACCCCACACTGCTCCCCGGGCGCCGCACAATGGCAGCCCACTGCTCCCCAAGGGGAGGGGTTAAAAGAGGAGGTACATCAGACCAATAAAGTTCAATTATTATAAATTATTATTATGTCCATGTTAATTGATTTAATTTTCTAAAGAACTTTGACCTAAATCATATTAATAAGGATTAACTTTTCAATATAAAGACAGATCTATATAGTGTCCTTTAATAAAAGAATAAAATATTTTCACAACACTCTTATTTCTACCTTTATAAACCTTTTAAAGTTTATTGCCTAGTAAACTTTCCTACCAGCACTAACAGACGGCACCGCAAAGATGCCACAACCACCTGGAAAACAGCTTTCAACATCAGGAATAGCGGCACTAAGTCTCCTCGGATTAACGACTCTCTAATTCATGCCTCATTTATTTAAATGATTAACTTGATTAAAGAAATGTTTTATTATTAAAGAAACAAAAAAAATATCTCGTATTGTTGTCTTTCCCAATTTAAACAAATTAAATTTGACACGGTTGGGTTTTCCAACAGGACAATAAACCCTCAAAACTGGTTTTCAAGTTTTAAAAGTAGGAGAGCATCATTATTTAGGAACAGCCTGAACAGTCTGCCCCCAGTGGGCCTCAGCAGATGGCCGCTCACACTGAGCCTGGTTCTGCTGGAGGTTTCTTCCTGTTCAAAGGGAGTTTTTCCTCTCCACTGTCGCTACAAGCATGCTTAGTGTGAGGGATTGCTGAAGAGTCAATGAGTCGATGCAATCAGCTGGTTTTCTTTGAATATAAAACGTTAAATCAATCTGACTGGATGATCTGGTCGAACGTCTCTGTAAAGTGCTTTGAGATTAAAGTTGTTGTGAATTTGTGATCTATAAATAAACCGAACTGAACAGAACTGAAAATAAACAAACAGATTTAAATGAACTACATCAGAAAGAGAGGTTAATATCTAGTTGGTGCTATCTAATTAACTTAAATGACAAGAAAAAGTTGGGCCTTTTTCTGCAATCTGCTAAAAGACATTTTAACAAAAATATTAATGGAGATCATTCTGGAAAACATAAAACAGCCAGTGTGATCATCTAACACATTTGGATAATTCAATCAATCTAAATATAACAGGGTTTATAGAGGAATGAGAAACTCTAACTTAATGCTTTTTAATGCTATTTTATATGGAGGATCAACTCTGCCATATTTCAAAATAAATACAGAAATAAATAAATGCTCAATAAATAAGCAGGCAATTAATTGCCACCAAAAATACAATAAAAAAAATAAATGTAAGTAGAAATTAAATTATACAGTGAGACATAAATGTATATAACTCTTTTAATTAGCTTCTTTATTTTTTTGCCTTTGTAATATTTACCTTATTTATTTTTTCGTCCTTTATAATCTTCAACTTTATTTTTTAATTGTTTTTATTTTTAAGTATTTATTTAAGTGCATGTTATAATATTTTTGTCTGTTTTATTCTTCCTTTGTATTTTTTTACCCTAGTTATTTCTTCGCCGCTATTTATTTCCGTCTGCCCTTTTTACATTTCTGCCTGCCCTTACATGTCTCACTGTATCATTTAATTACTACTTATATTTATTTGTTTATTGTATTTTTGGTGGCAATTAATTGTATGCTTATTTATTTATTGAGCATTTATTTATTTCTGTATTTATTTTTAAATATGGCAGAGTTGGTCCTCCATAATTTTAATGCTCTTAGGAATTAAGAAAAGCACAGCTAAATCCTTCGTCATCTTTAGCATCGACAGGCTGCAGCAATGTCCCGAATTCCTCGTTTTCCAGCCACTTTTATTGAAATGTGCATTTTTCCATTCTTTAGCTTTTTCTCTGCTTCGAGCTTCTTTTCCGCCACATACGTATTTATGATGATATACGTACAAATATATCACGATATAATAGATCTGACGAAATTTTTTTAAATAAACTTTTTTTTTTCTTTATATAAAGCATTTTAAATGCCACGATAATCACATTTAATGAATTTTAATGCCAATTAAGGTCTTCATAATTTAATGACTTTTAATGACCCGTGGGAAACCTGTATAACAATGGAGGAATATTTTGTATCTGTAATATGCAATAAAGGAATATTTTGGTGAGCAATAACCTTTCTACTGAAAGGAAAATTCCGGTTTTTAACACTTTTAGCCCATTTTCTGTAGTGTCCAGGATGAAATCGAATGATCGGCACCAAAATTTTGACGATTGGTCCTGTCTCT
>NW_015150789.1:532962-534950 GCF_000732505.1 Cyprinodon variegatus
TTTTGGTGTCGATCATTCGATTTCATCCTGGACACTACAGAAAATGGGCTAAAAGTGTTAAAAACCGGAATTTTCCTTGAACAGTAATCAGTCTACAGGTCAACATCATTTGATTTTTGGGGTTTAGGCTGAAGATGTTCAGTCTGCAAACAGACCAAAAGATACTTGAAGAGGTCCAGAAAACTCTGAGACGCCATTACTGGACCTGCAGCAGGTTCATATGAAGCTGCTTTCAGGTTCAACCACAACAAGAATTCACAGATTTACCTTTCATTGAGGGAAAAGAAGAAGGAAACCATTTCTCACTCGTAAAACATTAAAGTCAGACTAAAGATCGGCACAGAAAAGAGGCATAAACCAAACATATCAACACTAAGAAATAAATGCCAATTGAAAAACCTATAAATTTGATTGTTAAACAAAACTGCAACCTTTGTAAAAATCTTATGTTAATACTTTAATATCCTTTAATCCCAATGAGTTTATTAATAGCATAACTGTAAGCATAAAGGCTTGAGAAATGAGTGAACAAATGTCTAAATGGTCCTAAATGTATCTGCCTCATTCCAAAGATAAATGTCCCACCTCCTCACAGCAGCTCCTACTGACAGCAGCTCTGTAACAGATACGAGCCCACAGCTCGTCGCGCTGCTTAAGGAAACGTGGAAACTGCCTCCTCCAGTTCTTGCCCAGAGCCCAAGGGAAAATTTCATACTTGCTTTCCTCCTCATCCTCCTCCATGGTGTTGGCGAGGTAGCTACAGACACAGAAAAATGCTCATGATAGGAATGTCTTTAAAAAAAAAACAAAAAAACTGAAGGTTTCCACTAATTCCTGTTGACTTACAGTGCCATGAAAAAATTCTTCCTGGTGTATTCAGAAATAGAGAAATTGGCCCGTTTGAAGTACACAAAGGTCATGGCTAAAAGATACTGGTGAGAAAAAGGGGAAAAAAAACATTAAGAAATTGGTCAAAAATAGGTTGGCTAACAGGTTATAAAAAGTCTTTCTTTACCTTGTCAGTCATTTTGTAGCAACAGTCCATCCTGAGGAACTGCTGGATGAGATCATCATCTGAAACAAAACCATGACAGGAGCCTTTCACAATAAAAGCAAACTTACATGCTAAACCACTGGACTGTGTTCAGGGTGTTCATTCACCAAAAAGACGCAGGTATGCAGTGATTTCCTGCCATTGGATGACAGTTGCAGGTATTTTGGTGAAACGAGCGTCACGTTGGCCAGACTGCATCTTCCACAGCGATCCCTCCGAGTCCTGACCGTTGGCTCTGCTCAGGCCAAAATGCTTCCTGATCTGACGACCATTTTTGCGCCTGACCCGCAGCGATGCAGAGGGAGGAGTTTTTATCATGGTGACGCCTCTGCCGTCTGAAGGTGGGAGAAATGTTAAACAACGATCAAAACGAAGTTCATTCATTCTTTAAAGGCTCACTTTGATTCTGAAAGAGCTTAGAAAGTGATCTGTGGAACGACCCTTCTCAACAATCTGGCCACGTCTGATTGAATTTAGTTTAATTCCATCAAATCTATTAGTTTCATGTAATTAACATACAGAAGCGTTCTGTAGTTTTACTTAAGCAAACAATCAACATTTGCTTCTGCTGAAAACATTTCAGCACTGTAAAGATTTAAATGACAAAGGCATATTAGCTATCTTTAAAGTTCATAAGCATATAAACTTATAGACAAACCCGATTTTAATTAGTATGGAGGACATATGCTGTAATGCCTAAATTGAGAAAAGTTTGTAATTGATTTTTGGTTGGATTTAATATAATTTTTTATACATATCAACTGTTCGTTCAGCCCGCTGCTTTTTTAAAAAGGTCTTAAAAAATTATCTGGAGGTTGATATACAACTGCAAATCGGCCGTTTTATCCTATAAGAAACCCCAAAGTTATTTGTCAAAAATATTCATATAATCCGTCTTGTTGAGGGTAAATTAGATGTGCTCAAATTCGTCTTT
>NW_015150789.1:536719-567931 GCF_000732505.1 Cyprinodon variegatus
AGTGGAATTAATAGATTTTAATGGTTTATTCAATGATTGATTAAATTGTGAATTTAATTGTTTAATGGCAAATTTAAAGCTTTAGCATTTATCTTTTTTATGTATTATTCAATGATGTATTAGAGAAATAATACATTAAATTATCTAATGGAACAATTAATAAGACATTTATTGATTTCATGATATATTTATTCATTTAATTTTGTTTCCTTTAACCCTCCAAAGAAATCTAATTTTATTCTCTACAATGACAAGACTTTTTTTTTTTTTAATCACCAGAACCGGATAAAACCAGTAGCAGCAAGTTAAAAAAAATAAAAGATTAGAAATTGACAACAATTGATTTGACCAGTTTATTATTATTATTATTTTTACAGATCTTTAGGAAAATCAGAGCTCAGATAAATAAGATGTAGTTTTAAATAAAACAGAAAATAAACTTTTTATGATCAAAGCACAAGCATCTAACCATATTTAGATAATTAATAATAATGTCCAGGAGTTTAATTAGTTTAGCGAAATATTGTTAAACACAATATAGCTTATTACATTTACATTATGTTCTGTGAAATCGCCAGTTTTTAAAAGCAGATCCAAAAATATTAATTTGAGCTCGGAGCTAAAAAGGCTAAATCCCCAGGCTAACAGATATCTGTGGATTTTAACCTGAATTCTGGTTACATTTAATGACTAGCAGCTCTTACTGCCTATTTTTCCCACTAATTATCACTTTACTCGTTTTATTTGAGGAGGGTGTACCTTTTGTTAGTTTTATCTTAAATACATTTTCTAACTCCAGGATTAACGACATATTTCATCAATTCTATAAGTTCAAAACGTTCCCTTTTCAGTAGCTGCGAGCTAGCTAAAAATATCACAAACTTTTACTATTTTTCGGTTTGTCATCAAATAATCTTTCCATATCGGTTATAAACTAACGAAAGCACATCGATAAAAATCGAAGTTATCTTTGAAAACTAAATTTTAACTTCGATAATTAGTTCAATTAAAAGTAGGAAGAAAAAATCAGGACACTAACCCGAGAAGATGTTAAAATGCAGAGCTGGAGGATTCCTCGCGAGCGTTCCGCCTGAGCGCGAGAGATGCTGCAGGAATTTTCCCCCGCTTTTTTTTTCTGACGTAGCACTGCGTTTCTGCACGTCTACACGTCAACTTGTCCGCCATATTGATAAGGCAACGATGAACAGCATAGTAGTGGTGTCGATTTCATGACTTAGAAAATTGACAATATTTAAAAACAAGCTTCAAGATTATGAACATGTGCCATTAGAGCAATATTTGAGCCAGAACTACAAATAGAAATTGAAGCAATAAAACCAAATAAACTCACATACTTTCTACCAACTCTATAGATTATGTAAAGTATCATAAAGGTTAAATAACTTGTAGAAAGTGTTTTATTTATTCAGTAGTATATAAAGCAAACAATTTAAATCACTCTAAATTGTTTTAATATGTATGAATTCCATTGACTTATTTTAATAAGGTGTGTCTCAGCAGATGCTCAGCGGGAACGCTTTGAGCCTGGAAGTGACGCAGCAGGGCGGAGGTCTTAGAGTAGTTGGGAGCTGGTTAGGGTTGCCAACTATCCCTTGAAAAACGTAATCGTTCCGTATTTAGAAATAGAAGTACCAGTCCCGTATTTATTGGAAAAGGAACGCACTTTATCTCGTATTACTGTGAGAGTAAAAATGTAGTTAGTAAAAAGCTAATGGAAAATTAAGAATGAGATACAAAACTTATGATAAACGTTTTCCCAGGCCCTGTCCTGCTTTGTGACCAATGAGCTGACAACATATATGTAACGATTCAGAATGCCCTCATCCGATTGGTCGAGCCAAGTGTTGCTCACGGAGAAGATAGCGGCTGACAAAAGAGCAGCAGCACTCAAAAACAAAAAACTCCTTACTGATGCAAGAGCTCAGAGGAAATACGTGGAAAAAATATGCTATCGCTACATAATGTGGAATAGAGCTTATGATTTTTTTTTTCTGTTTTACAACTGTAGCCTACAGTCATTGCATTTAAGGCACAAAAATCTTTACAAGTTTGCACAAGTTTGTTGTTACACCAAAAATGTGCACTATTTATTTATTGTTTTATATTCATTTTTACAGTATGAACTTAAGCAGGACAGGATTAAGTTTAAAATGCTTATTTTATACGGCATGTGTTCATGTCACTCACAAGTATGCAGCTAATTTAATGCAGATTTGAGTCAAATAGTTTAAAAAAATAATTTCACACACAAAGGGGGGCTAAAAAAGATCACCATGCCAGGAGAGGTAAAGGTAATTGGGTCAGCTGGCACGCACATGAGGTGTCCCTTTTTTTTCAGGGAGTTGGCAACCCTAGAGCTGGTAGAAACGTTTGACTGGTAAATTGGTTGGTGGTTGGCACAAACTGGGGTGTGACTGAACCGTAATGGAGTCTCAGTTAGAGGAAGATAGGGATGATGAGATGGAATTTGGCAGTTAGAACAGGTTGTTGGCTTGGAGAGGATCAAGAAAAGAGAAAATGGATCAGGAAGAGAGAAAATTGGAAAGGAAGAAAGTCAGATGGGATCACAAAGTAGAACACGAAGCCTGGAATCATGCAGTTCAGATGAAGGTAATTCGAATGTCACAAAAGTTCTAAGAGAGGAGTTTAAACTTATTTTAAAATTAAGGAAAGAAGGAGAGGAAATGTCCTTTAGTCTCATTTAGACTTAAGAGAACAGTTGAAGGAAAGAAAGTGGAAATCTTTCAGTTTTATAGGATGTATGTATTTTCCTGTTAGGCCTGACAGCCATCCTCCTTTAAGGTTCTATACATGTCAAAGGTATGGGCAAGCTGCTGCAGCTCGTTAGGTGTCCAAAATATGGAGAGGAACATAGATTTGAAGAATGTAAAAATGGACAGGATACTTGTAACAGTGGATGGCAGCATATTGTGAGATATCAGGGATGTGAGGTCAGGAAACGGGAAGTAGCAATCAAACAAGTTAAAGCAGTAAATAATACTTTTGCAGAAGCTGCAAATGAGTTCAAAAGAAAAACACACAAGAAAAGTTCAGCAGATCAAAATACAAGACCAAAGAAGGACAGAAACTGATTCAATATTTATGGTTGATCAGGTGGTATTATTTATGGCATATTTAATAAACTGTAAAGAACAAGTGAAACACGGAAAAACAGGAAAAAAAAAGATAATTGTGAAAGAAGCAGATTTTTTTGTCTTGGGATTAAATAAATGAAAATCTAGCAGCTGATGAGAATTGGAGGACAGCGAAAGGCAACAGACTGTTCATTTTACAATGAAAGGCTAGAAGTTTAGTTGTTAATGGTCAAGTTTAAACATTTTAAATCCATGCAAAAAACATTCCATGTATTTTTTTTAGATGAACAGCTGAAGTTTGTTAAGGGAAAGGTCATTGTTTGTGGAGACTTTAACGGGCACAGTAATCACAGTGGAATAATCACAGTGATTCAGTTGTAAAAATAATAGAAGTGGTGGAAATTAAAAAGGTGGTTCGTTTAAATGATGTTTGTTGTACTGAAATCAACTTTAGGGAGAATACATTGTCAGCAACTGATCTAATATTAGTTTCTGATTCAATAGCAGGAGTATGTTCTTGGCAAGTAATCAAATATATAACTATAGCAAGTGGCCATTTCCTTATATTTACCAAAATCAAGCTAAGAATAAGAATAATTAATGAAAATATAATCCAGAAATTGTGTTCGGTCAGCAGATTGGAAAACTTTAAATGGTTAGTGACAAAAAAGCTGGGTGAAGTATAGATAAATAGCAACGTGGATGATTTAAGTTTAAATGTACGTTATGAGGGACTGCATGGTGTATCAGTGGGTGACACTGTTCAGGGTTTGATTCCTGGCCCAGGGTCTCGTGCATGTGTGGGTTCTCTCCGGGTACTCCGGCTTCCTCCCACAGTCCAGAAACATGACTGTCAGGTTAATTTACATCTCTAAATTGTCCTTATTTGTGAGTGTATGCTTGCATGGTTGTATGTCTCTGTGGGCAATCTATGCTATTTGTGGTGGTGCTAGACTAGTGGAGCTAGGCACCATGATGGAATAAGCTGGAGAAGATGGATGGATGGATGTCATGCAATTTTGGAAGCAGCTGACAAGAAAAAAAGAAAGGAGGAAAAAGGGAGAGGGAGAGTGTTTCCTGGTGGACCAAGGACTGAAGTAAAGTAATGAAAAATATTTAAAAATCAAAGTTTTGATAGGCTACTGTATAGAACCTCGAACTAAATGCTAGTCCTGACATTTTGAATTTAAAAAAGCTTCCTGGATGGGGAGCGAAGCGTCTTCAAACTTGGAAACAAAGTCAGGTAGATTGTTTTTTAAAACGTTTTTATGGAATGACTATGACCTGGATGACTGAGAATCTTCACCAGCATAGAGCATGCATTCATACTGTGTTCTATGACGGTGAGAGGAAAGAGTTGATTCAATTCTTAACAACATAAAAGAAAAACTAGATCTCATTCAGTTGTTACAGAAAGATTCTAAGAGTAAATGCTATAAGGTCAGATTTAAACTTCATTATATCATTGTTATTTTTTGAGATTCAGTTCACACTCCTTTCCAGAAATGGGTGGTATTGCAACTTTAAAGATGTTTGCCAAAAACCCAATAAAAAAAAAATCACAGAAGAAGAAAATGCTCAGTGAGCTGCAGGTGTCTCCAATAAGTACAATGAGTGGCAGAGCTTCTGCTTAAGACCGACCTCCTCTCTCTGAATGTCAGCCACTGTGGCTGAATTGCTGTAGCGAACATGCTTCTGGGTGTCTGCTTAAGGTTTGTTACTGAAGCTTTTTGGCATAATGACTGAATCTTTAAAGTAATCGACTCTCAATGTTGGTTCTAACTGTCATCTGTTTTACAGGGTGTGGTTGATCTGCCTGCTTTTTGGCCCAGGGAATTGTTTTCCTACAGGTAAATTATTTTTTGAAACATTACATTTTATCTTTATTACTTATTTAGTCATATATCCTATTTAGTTTGGTGACAAGAGATGCAACAGATTAGTGCTTTTGGTTTGATTTCCTGTCAGTTTTCTTGAAGTCTTTTTTTTGTTTTTGTTCTATTCAACAGTATATTTACTTATTGTATGAAGGTAACACTAATCTGGCCCAAAGAATTTAGTCTGAATGTTCGCTGTTGCCACAATGATACCCTCTAGTAAAGGAACCAAGGTTTGTCTAGACTTAACTAATTTCAGATGTTGGCCATCTGGGGATATATCATCACAATGCTTATGTCTGCATGTTTACACCTTGAGACTTCTTGTGACCAGTTTCTTTTTTTGTTCCCAGACCATGGCAATGACACAACTTTGAGTTCTGAACTATCAGCAAATCCAGAAACTTTGTTTACAACCTCTTCTGCTGGAAATGAGTCTGCCTCCAGCATTAAAGCTCCTGAAAAGTCTTCTGATTCCAACTCTACCAGTGGCCCAGATATTCTGTTACCAAGAGATTTCTATGTTGGCCCTATCTCGCAGCCAGTGGAGATGTCACATGGCTTCTCATCACAGCCGCAAGCGGTTTCCGGTCCTGAAGACTTTTATCGTTCACCCAGTCCCTGGTTTGGACCTCCTTTAGTGCATGAGCCTGTTTATACTGGTTCTGACTCTCATCTGTACACTTATGGAGATGGCTCCATGAGGTTTCCTTATTACAGCTACAATGGTGTCCATGCAGCAGTTCCTCCCTATGGCTACACACATGGAACTTTTGGCTCTCCTCTGTACAGTTATGCTTATGGCACAGGTGAACCCTCTGGCCAAGCATATGAACGTAATGTAGCTCCTCCACATGGGGTGAGCTTTCCACCTGCCTATGGATACTTTCCATGGCAGCCTTCAGTGTTGGAACCTGAAATTGTTCTTATTGGGAACATCATGGTGAAACTTCGTGAAATGCCACGTGCTCAGGCCTGGAGACCTGGTAAAGTGCCATCTGGACTGACTGAAAAGCCTCTTGTGTACCAGTCATCTCTCATGCAGTCAAACGGAGGCAATCACAGAGGAAGAGACCTCTTCAATGGTCAGTACTTTAAAGATGATTACTTGAGTCCTACTCCTGAACCTGAAACACAGCAACAGGATGTCACCGAAGGTGGCTATTAATTTCTGGAAGCCACTGGTCAGGATCAATTAGAATTTTCTTTAGGAACATGAGGACATTTTGTGGATGCCACTTGCGGAGGAATTGAGGAGTGGTGTACTGCTAGTAGGCCTGACCGAATTTCTATCTTTCCTCCCTACTACAGCTGGAACCAAAGATGTCATCTAATTTTTCCTGTCTTTCTGGGGGCATTTTCACTGGTCTGTTCAGCAACTTTTTCTTTAGATTATATATGTGGAAAGTTCTGAATAAAATGGAAAAGTAAAAAACTTGTCTTTAATTCTGTCTTCCATACGACTTCATTTACAAGAGCACCTACCTCATGATAAACAAACTTTATGCTGAAAAACCCGGAGAAACAAGTGGGCTGCTTGGAGTATGTTATTCCTGTTGAAAAGAATAAGTATTACTTACAATCTTTTTGAGACTGCCCTTTGTTTCCAGTTTTGGGATCTTTAAACTGTCCTTAAGTACATGTGTGAGCATGGTCAAATGTCTGTTTCTGTGTTGCCCTTCAACAGACTGGCCTGTCCAGGGCTCCATTTCACAAAGAATGGGTTTCTCAATTCACAAGAATGCAAGTACGGACTTGTGTCCTCGCAAAGTATGTTCTTGAGAAGAATGCATGAAAATATGGACTCTGGGAACATGTTGCAGAAATATGGGTCAACTGCAACAGAACAATACTTGTTACATCACCACACGCTCAGCTCGTCTGGAGCTGCATTTTACCTCCTGTTAATAGTCTCTAGATAACTTCTTCATTTATTGGGGGAACAATAATGAACCCAGTCAGAGAAACACAAATCAAATGGAACATTTTCCCAAAGTCCATCAGAGCCAGCAGTCCTTCACACATTGCTATGCCGAGAGAGGGCTGCTGGAATGGGCTAAAATTAGACCTGGCTGCCATTACCCTCGGAAGTACGCTGGTTGCTGCAATCAACAAAAAAAAAAAAAAAAATTACACATTAAATCAGTAAATGGGCCATATAGTGATACTTAAAAGTGTAATGTTCTCGCCTAAAATGTACTTTTATTGAACAGCAACAGAACTTTTAACTTAATACTCTGAGCTCTGTGAGCGCTCCACTGGAAGCTGCTGCTGCCGCAGTGCATGCTGGGACAGCTGTCAATCTCAAGAACTGACAAGTCTGTTGTAATGCATGATGTGTAAAGAGGGAGGGGTGAGAACAACGTACGAGGACTTTGCTCTCAGTCTTCTTTTTCTTGTGAATTAGAACAGTACTAGGGCTGAGGCTGATCAAGTTTCATGAGGACATGAAAACGTACACACATTGAGAAACAGCCAGTTTACTCAACCTCTGCTTCAGTCACCATAGTAACATTCTCCTCGGAGCAAACCTGGTCGGTAGCAGGTCTTGTTAGGTAAACGCGGAGTGTCCTCCGTCTCCTTACAGAAAATCAAAATTTTTTTCCAGATCTAGTCAGATTTTTGTTGTAGTTTTGTGTATAAAAAAATAACATTGGTCAGACACATTGGATTGTAAAAATAAAATTTTATGTCCGTTCAACGAGGAACTCAGAGACTCATCGTGATTTTCTTACTGAGAATTAAATATTTATAGTGTTGACAGGCTGAGATGTAGCTTGTGGTTTTGATATTTGAAGCGACATGCAGATCATTTTTTTATTTTTATTTGTGTAATTTCTGATTATGTGTAATCAGAAATTACTTTCAGATTACACATAAATCAATTAATTCTGCACTGTAATATTCAAGATATCAGTTTTCTTCCACAGTTTCACTGTGACGCTGCGTCTCACAGTGCGGGTCCTGCCCACACTGGGAGAGGCCGTGTCACTCCACTAATGTTGATTAGATTCTCTAGGACGGCTGAGTAAAGTCTAAGATCATAGGATTACTCAGACATACATGAACCAAGTGAAATACTATGTACAAGATTGATAACATAACAGCTGAAAGCTTAAAAAAATACTTTTTTTTCCTAAAATTCTTAAATGCTCAATTATTTCTATATATTTTTGGGGCTGTCTAAAAATTCTTATATTCTGGTTTAAATGCTTGACTTTGTTGGCATGCTGCCTACACAGATCTCACAGTACTGCTGTTTTAGATAAAGTGTCACCTTGTTATTCATTATTTGGTTAATGCACATTTTTGTTTATATTTTGCTTTGAAGGAAATATTCACAAGTTGTTGAGTCTCTGGGACTCTTTGAAGAATTAATATAGCCCCACACAAGCCACAAATGGAAACATGTTTAATGCAATGCTGTTTAAACTAAAAGAAATGTAAATAAGTCAAAATAAACTAAAAAATAAAAAGTCTCATCTGTTTCCTATTCTGCAAGAAATATTTATATTACCTGTAAAATATACCGGGCAGAAGAAGCTTGTACAATTTAAACTTATCTCTAAGACATTTATCTTCTTGAGTTTTACTTTTAAGAATCTGATATCAAAAAGAACATTTAAGTAAGGTTTAAGCTGTGACCTCAGTTGTAGATAACAACTTTAAGGGGTGTTGTGTGTGCCCAATGAATATGAATCACTTTCACAGTTTTATTTTATTGAGCTATTTTCCTTTGTTTTGCTTCAAGGAAGGACCTAGCAACTAAACGATTGTTTAGCAGGCTATAAAAAGCCACCTTAGGCCAGCCCCTATTACACAAATGAGCTTATGTTCTTACAGTAGGTGAGTTTTATTTGGTTTAACGGGCCATATGGTCATGCGGAGGAGTTCACTGAAAGCCCCACTAATCCTTTCAGCCACTTCTCCTCGGCAAGGTACAGAGGGATGCATTTCAGATTAGTCTACACTAAAATTTTAATAAATGTGATGGGGCATACAGTGGATTTATTTTCCTTCTTTTGATGTGTGGAAGCAATTTTTGAAATGGATATATCTGCCTTCTGTTTCCGCAGAAGCTTTGTCCAAAGGGATTTTGTTGTTTGTGAAGCCTCGGCCATCTGAAAATGACAGATACAGCAGGAGGATAAGGACCTTGGATGTGTTTTCATCCGTATTGGACATAAGTCATTCTGTATTTTCGAGATTTAAAGATGGGCTGCTCACCTTCCAAAGGTACCAATTTGGGCACTTTGGGAGCCATGAGGAAGGGGAGAATGTTACCATCCCTACCTCAAGAAAACAAGATAGATGAAGATGGAGGAGAGAACATTGAAACTGCAAAAGTGGATGCAAAAGAGAACAATGAATCTCCATATGTACCGATATCTCAGAAGGAGGCACCTACAACGCCACAAAAAAAGAAACATGTCCCTGAAGAAGTGATTACAGAGGTAAAGAACATCGAAAAAGAGGCAAGAACAACAATGGAAAATGTCTTGCTGCCAGTAAGAAAGGAGAAAAACTTTGAGTTGGTTGAGAAAAGATCTAACAGAAAACCAAAGAAAGCAGCTAAGGGTATTAAAGGTCCCAGAAAGAAAGACAACAACAAGATATCTACGGATCAAAAAGTGGACTTTCCAGAACCTTTAGTAAAGGCTCATCAAGCTGCATACAGCTTTTTGAATCCCAGCATAAATAAATATGATTCTGTACTTGGGCTTATGGAGCAAGCAACCGAGACTCAGATTTCCGTGCAGCAAATGGTAGCCTTCATGGCCTTACGCTACAAAGAAATAATTCAGGGACTGGAAGACATGGCAGAGGAAGGGGAAAGGGTTTTGAAAGAACATGGAGAACACCTTGCATGGCCAAGCAAAATGAAAAATCTCTCGTCTTCTGGCCCTCCTGTCACTGAATCTCCACCAGATTTGTTGCAAGAGCTGCTTCAATACACCACTCAGAGGATGAGGAGTGTGAGCCAAACTGTTGTTGGAATTGGAGACTCTGCTTTGGAGGAGGCAGTGGAATACTATAAGTCAGTGTCAAAACTTTTAGAAGAGAAACTGAAAATAAAACGTGCAGTGGAAGCCAGGTTGATGCGACTCTTAACCCGAATTGAAATTTCCTCTCTTCGCAAGCCTGGAGCTGAAGATTTAGCTTTGTTTAGTGAAGACAGTGGTATTGGGGCGGAGAATGAATCTCTTAACGGGTGCGACAAACGTCATAGACGAGAGAGTTGTGGGTCCACTGGGACAAACAGAACTCTGGTTAGTCCGATAGATTACAAATCTATGAACATCACTGGGGCATCCAGTGCAAAATATGTTACACAAATAAGTCCTAGTGTTTCCCTCACCTCGCTTAACTCATTTGATTCAACATGTACTATAATGCCTAATGACCAAAGAGATTCACTGTTGGGATCAGTATCCTTAGATGACGGTGAAGATGATGATGATAATGATGAAGAACACCAAGATAAGGGTGTTGACAATGGAAAGGTGGCATTTAAAACACAATCAAATTCTTCAATTGTGAGTTGTGAAACCTCTCCACTCCGTCTACCAACTAAACGCATAGAAAATCGCCAAAATGTAGAAATGACTCTCAAAATGAAAAATGCAATAAGTGGTAAGATACAGTATGTTCAAAAGAACCCTTGCAGCAAGGGTAAAGCAGTCGGCAGTCCAAAGACCACGAGAAAAGACTGGACTGATGAGGAAGTGCAACATCCAAGGAGACCTCAAACAGCAGCAGCTGGTCGGAGGACAGAAATAAAAAAGAACCCAGTTATCAGAGGACAACGTTCCCGGTCAGCAGAATCCTTGCGGAGTAAAGGGGAAGATCCTACTCTGTTTGAACTGGAAAGAACACAGAAGGCTTTAAATCAGAGGTTACAAAAGATGAGTAAAATAAAGGTGGGAGGAAACTCAAAGTCGGTTACATTTAAACAAACTCAAGAGAATTCACCAACACAGTCTCCGTGTTTAACTCAAAAACAGGGTCTCCAAGGTAAGAACAGTAATAGAGAGCCACCTAGAGACAAGACAAGCCTGTCAAGGTACAACAATAAAAAAGAAAAGCCTCCCTGTGATGTTGAAGATAATAAACAGGAAGAAAAAATAACACCAGAGTGTCCTCAAAAAGTAACCCCACCACCAAGCCCTTCGTCATCACCACAACCATCTTCTGGCTTTCACAGGGGCAGAAATTCTGTCAAAAAACTGATTGATACCTTCAGCCAAGGTATAGAGATAAGAGAAGGTCCTAAAGTTCTTGGACCTTTAAAAGGAGTACAGAGGTGTGGTGTTCCTGTCTTACCCGGTTTAGGAAATGTAGAAGCGGTTCTTAGTATGGGAATGACCAGTTGTAGATCTGAGTGCACAACATCTGAAAAAATAGATTATTTAGATTTGGAGAACCTTCCCCCACCTCCTCCAGAAGTGTTAATGGACACTTCTTTTGAAAGTGCCCGAAGTGGATCAACTGCAAAAGAAGATGGAGTTTCAAAAGTTGGAAAGTCACCTGTACTGAAAAGGGCTGCTGTATCTCAACGTCTGAGGGCCTCAGTTCAAACTGGCACAGTATTGCCAAGTAAAGGGGGCTTACCACAGCAATCGAAGATTGTTTCTTCAGGCAAATCTACCCTTTTAAATGTCAGTCAGTCCAATGTTCACCCATATCAAGAAACAGAAACGGATTATTTACACCATCAAGCAAAAAAGATCTTACCCCTTGGGAAATCTTCAGACTTAGCAAAATCATCAGTGGGTTTGGTAGCAACCCCCAAAGTCCAAGGAAACTCTAATGTACATCATAATAGTAACATTTTTGTGCCTCGAGCTAATATCAGTGCCACTACAGTGCCTCCTTCTTCAGTTACAAATAGCCAACCACCTGCCACTCCACCTCTCTATAGAGGACGGATGCTACCATCCACTCCCTCTACCCCTAGCAGCTTGCATAGAAGGCTTCCAAGCCCCCCATGTTTAAGAAAGGATGCTACAACCTCCTCAACAGAGAGCCTTCCTGTAAACAAGACACCATCTTTATCACCGGCTCTGCAGCGTAGACTTCACAGTCCACCTGTTGCAAAGCAGAACCCAAGTACCTCCTACCCTTTCAAAGCGCCGTCTCCACCAGCCTCCCCAAAGTTACAGAGGTGTTCAAGGTCAAACAGCACTGAAGAATCAAGTGCACGGATGTTCAATAATGCTCGCTCCGTCTTCTGCCCAGTCTCACCATCCATGTTTGAAGCAAAGCAGTGTTCAGTTTCCCAACCAACTCAAGCATGGACTATTAACAGAGTATCCCCTCATTCAAGCTGTTTGGGAAGCCGAGGAAGGCTCCCTGTGTCTGTGCAAGGACCCCGGCCCTTTGTACGGCGCAGCCAATCAGACAGAAGGCCAAGTCTAAGTATGACATCACGATTTCAAGGGACTTCTGTGGCTCAAACTTGTGGAAGCGAACCAGCAATCTTTTCAAAGGGGTAAAGTTTATTTTGTTTCTAATACTTTCAAATAATTAAACACTCGTTTTGGAGTTACCTAACATTTTTGCTTTAACAGTGAAAGAATGACAATTCAAGAACAAATAAAGAAGTACATTTAGAAGCTGCTCATTGGTGCAGTGGGTAGCATTGCTGCCTTGCAGCAAGAAGGTTCCGGGTTCCATTCCTGGCCCGGGGTCTTTGACTGTTAGGTTAATTGGCTCCTCTAAATTCTCCAGGAATGGTTGTTTGTCGCTGTGTTGCCCTGCGATGGACTGGTGACCTGTCCAGGGTGTACCCCGCGTCCTATAGACAGCTGGAGATAGGCACCAGCGCACCTCGTGACCCCATTTGGGATAAGCGTGATGGAAATATATAGATATAGGTTTGGAAGTTTGCCTAAATCAGATGAACAGCATTTGAAAGTTCAGCAGTCACCTGACTTAAGATACATGTTATCTTTATGGCAAAATTGAAGGCAAGTAGTTTTAATAATCACCTTGTAGTTTATACTATTTCTGTCTGTGAGTCTTAACTAATTCACCAATGGAATAGGTCTGAAGGTCACAATTGAAATATATCTTTTTTTTGGTGTGCTGTTGGTAGGTATAACATTGGTTCATCAATTTAGGAGCCTTATGACTCAATAATTCATTCATCAGAGTTAAGTTTAATTAAAATAAAAAGAATCTGTAAAAGTTCAGGTATTATAATGATAGGATACACATGTGTACAAAATTGTTAGAAATTTAATCAAAGTAAAACGATTGTCACAGAAATAAATTGGATCTGACAAGAGCAATAATGAATGCAAATTTTAATGAAAATGTACTAATTAAGGTCAGACATTAATTCCAACCATATTTCAACTGAATAATTTTAATAATAAATGAATGAAACAGGCCTGGACTAAAATAATGGTACCCTTAATGTAATATTTTATTGCACAAACATTTGAGGAAATCACTGCAATCAAATGATTCCTTTAACAGTCAATGAGACGTTTATATCTCAGCAGGTGTTTTTGACTTCTCCTCATGAGCAAAATGCTCCAGTTGTCTCAGGTATGAAGGGTCCCTTTTCCAGACAGCATGTTTAAGCTCCTTCCAAAGATGGTCAATAGGATTTATGTCAGGGCTCATAGAAGGACCTGTGACTGAGACAAAGCTCTCCGACACCGGGCAGCACAAGGCTCTCTAGAGTTTCTTGATAGTCTTGAGATTTCATCATATCGTACAGAGATTGTAACAGATGAAGCACAGCAGCCCCAAACATAACAAAACCTCCTTGACCTTTCACAGAAGGGACAGAGGTGATTTCTGGATATGCTTAATTTTTCCATCTGTGAATATATAGCTAATGTACCTTGGCAAAATGTTGAGATTTTGACACACCTGTCCATAGAACATTGTTGAAGAAGCTGCGTGACTTGTCAAAAAGTAGTTTGGCTAATTAAAATCTGGCGATTTATTTTTAACAATGGTGTTCACCTGTGCTGTCTACCATTAAGGTCAATTAGGCTCTAGCAATGATGAATCGTTAGAACTCTGACATTCCTTTACCTTCAAAGTTCATCGTTAATATCTGTAGAAGTTTTTTTGTGCTATTTTTTCACCAGTCATAATATCTATCGTTTTGTCCTATTTTATTTTTCCCGCTGCCATGGCTGGGGAGTTTGACTGAAGTCCCATAGATCTTTAATTTCTCAATAATATGTGCACCTGAAGTCACAGGAACATCATGCTGCTTGAAGAAGGTGTAATAGCCCTTATCTTTAACATGCTTATCTGTAACGTTCTTTATAATCTTCTGAGAAAACTCTTTCCCTCGCTTTAGAGCTGTCCAGGTTCTGCTGGTTAGGCAGTAATTAGGCTTGGATGAACCAGGGGAAATGTAGACTTTGAGTCACTCTGATTATCTTCATCTGATGCTGTATAAGACATTAAAATCTGACAATAGAAGCAAAAATGTAAGGAGCAAAAATAATTTTCAGCGACTGTGAAAAAAGTTGGTGTGCTGATTTATTGATAGCTATTAGAACTAATAAATACCATCAAATGTATGATTTATTTGGATACTGAGGTCCTTTCAAGTCCTTAAATTTTAGGGTTAAAAAAATATAAATATTTGTAGCCATCTAATGCTAGCAAATAAATGTAAGTTGTTGTTCTGTGAGTTCAGATAAGTGTTGTTTTCCTCCAGAATTGTGCAGCATTACAGGATTTGTTCTAAATTTAAAGCAGCATTTCAGATAACAGCCAACTTAATTCTAACTGACACAGTACGCTTGTTACTGAAGTCCAATTTCTTTTTATTCCAACAGTCTAGATGATGATCCAGTCACGCACCGGGAATTATGGGGGAGCCAATCAGACCTCGGAGCAAAACCACGCTCTGCATCACAACCGGACCTGTGTGTTGTTGGACAGAGCTTACACAGGAGCTAAACAGGGCCAACACCAAGGCTGTGGGATTACAGCTTAGCGGGCCTTACTGTGGATTTAAACATGTTTTGTTCATTTCACTCAGAAGAGAAGAGGAGCTAATTCCATCCGCCATGCCACGTAACACCTCCACAAAGTCTATTGGCTGGTTATTCATCAAGTAGTGATGCTGTTAACTGGCAATATTGAGTTTTTCTGCCAAGTCTTTGGTTTTTATGTTTACAAAAAGCAAGATGTGTTTAATAGTTAAGGAAGAATTTATTTAAAAAAAAAAGGAAATCATACGTTGCTCAAATCTGATCAAGCTTACTTTTCTTTTCTTGTAGGTAACACTTAACAAAACAAAAAGCCAGTTTACACTCAATTTGAAACAAATACAGTATAAGATGGTGTAGAAAAGCAGACAAACATTTGTATAAAAGACTTAAAGGACTAAACGATAAAAAAGTTGTGACTTCGTAATATTTTGTTTATGTGAGGATTTCTTTTTTTTATGTAGTAATTGTTTGTATTTTTTTTAATCTTTTATGTGTGTTATTTGGTTATTATTATTATTAATAAAATAACTTTAGCAAAGTTGTTAATGGCTTCATTTGTTCCATGACCAATAGTTCATAATCATAGCTTCACCGTTGGTACAGAAACACCTCATTTCCTAAACGATGGCAAACTTTCCAAATTTCCTCTTTTAATGATGGTTTAATTATGTTTTTTTTTTGTGTCATTTAATACATTTTTACTTCTGCTACCTTTTGCTACATGAAATAGTTTGATTTGATGAATGATCATTTTCAATTAGACCAGTATTGAATCCTGCCATGAAACCATTTTCCCAGCAGGTGGAGGGAAAAGCTTAAATGGGTGAAATAAAGATAAATGCAGTGTAATCACTGCTTGGATTGTGGCCATCTTCATGTTGAGAACTAAACTTTAATGCACTCAAATTTTCTAGTTTTTTAAACTCAATTTTCGGGAGAAGTTATAGTCAATAACAATATATATGAAGAATGTATACATTTTTATTTGAGGGCTTTTGAAGATAACCTTTTTGTTCAGTAGAAAACTCACACATTCAAATGTAAAAGTGCATCCCCTCCTTGAGGACACCATTTGTCTTTGTAAAGTGGCACAAAAATAGACATGGGATTTAATTTCTGCTAAGTGCAAAGTGTGATTGTTTTCCCTGAGGGGAGGAGAAGAAACCTGCTGTGAAAGCCATAAAATTGGAGAAGTGCAGTTGGGTCCCCTCGTGGGTATCATATTGATCATGTTCTCTGCTTCTTCAAATGGAAACAGTTTCAACCTTAGACTAAGCAATCTAAGGACATCTTTTATTGTGCTTCCCAGTGAGAAGTAAAGTGAATGTGTAGTGTGTGTGTTTAGAGCGTCCAAGGAATGTGAAAAACAGCCATGAAAATCCTCATTTTCACATATTATCCAGTACTGTCAGCTTTATTGTATAAAGAGCATGTCAGGGTGGCTTAATACTGAAAAATATGGTGTTGTCCTCAGCTGAACGGAGCTAAAAGACCAAACAGTCAGTGAATAAGTAGCAGGGTATTTATTTAGTAGTGTAAAACTCTCTAATTTGATTTTGATTTATTTCTTTTTTACTGGTACTGCTCTAATTAGTAATGCTTTTAATCTGTTCACAAAATATTTTAGCTGATTCTTTTCTCTTGCACTGCAGTGTCTAAACACCAGCCTGATAATTGCTGAAACATCAGGGATATGGGTACAATTAGGACAAACTAAATATAGAGTTAAATGCTTATACTTTCCTATTGCAGTAAAGAGAGAAACAAAGACAGATTTAATTCTTCTGTAAGGGCCTGGGGTTCTGAAATTTCTGTAGGATGTCATCAACAATATTTTCAGTCGACAACGTCACCCTTTGCTGATTCTCCAGTTGGGAGTGTTGCAGAAGGAAACAAAGAAATGCTGCATACAAACAGCCTATGATCATAAGTGGCATTTCTGGTTGGCTGTTTATGTTGCACATATTTGATAATATCACTTAGAGCTGCTGGGACCCCAGGTGTACTGATGAGGGTTAATTCAGACACTAAAACGTTTATGACAAATCAACTTTTTGGAAGTGAAATACAACTAAACATTTGATGATCTCAGAATCATGCACAGCATTGTAATGCAGTGTGAAGCCAGTGCAAACAGTCTGACAGTCTGTCCCTAAAGATAGAACCCACTGTAAAAGTCAGCTGAACTAACTTTCTTTAAGCATTTCCCATCTTACTGAGTTGGCCTCAGATTCCTTTCATCACACATAATCCAAGACCAAAGTAAATTCAATAAACCCACAGAGTCCCCTCTTTATCCCATTTACACAGCTGGCCTCCTGCAGCTGGCTCAGAGGGCCTGAACGCTCTGGTTCAGTGACCTGCCAGCTGCCACAGACGCCTCTTATCAGACCCGTCGTGTTCCCACTGTTGGTCTGGACATGGTTGCTTCCTGATATTGCTGCATGATAACTATTTGTGTTACATGGTTACAGCTTAAAGGTGATCTCTGGATGGACAGGGCTAAGGTAGATTCAAAGATTTTAAAAATATAGCTGGATTTTTGGCCCATTTCATCTGTCTGACCAACATTAGAGACTTTGATTCTTTGCAGCTCAGTTTTATTATGTGGTAAACCGAAATTTCTACTTTAAAGAGTAAAGCTTACAAAGTCGAAACCATTTAAAGTTGTGCAAGTCTTTCTCCATGAAATCAACTGAAACATTTTATTGTTCCAGAGTAGCAGAGAGCACAAAATCAACACACGCACAATGAGCACTCGCTTGAAGAAATGAGATATTAAAACATTTACCGGATGATAATATAGCAGCACAGTTTATCAGTAATAATCTAAACACCCAACAGCTACGGGAATACAAGAACTCAGGTATTAGCTTAATACCTTATTGGTGTAAGTACAACCATAAACAAATGAGGTTCAAATCATGAATATTACAGAGTACCATCTGTTTATGTGTCTAAAACTTGAGTATGATTGCTTCTTAATCATCTTGTTGGATGTTAAATGTCACTATTGGGGGGAAAAAAGCCCACGTTAGACCAAAATAAATAACTTTTATTATTTTTTTCTCCAGATTTCTGGGTTACAGGCTCAATATTGCTTTTTACGTCTTTTTGGTAATGTTAATGGTCGGGGAGCTTACTAATGGACTTTATTTGTCACCTACAAGGCAGAATTCTAAACTATTTTGACATGTTCCCCACATTATTTGCTGTGAAAAGTAGTTATTTGAACATTTTATGTACTGTATCTCCTCTTCTGGCTTGATTCATTAGTAGCATGTTTCCTCCCACTACATAATTACAAAGGTTAATGTTAGGATGCAGTCAAGTTGTAATGGGTTCCAGCCTGATGTTGTTTGACATTGTTTAACATCCAAGCCAAAAAGTGGAAGAAAAGAAAGACCTTCCTTAATCGATTTAATAGGAAGGAAGGAAGGAAGGAAGGAAGGAAGGAAGGAAGGAAGGAAGGAAGGAAGGAAGGAAGGAAGGAAGGAAGGAACCCTAAAAAATTGAATTTATTTATATACCACCGTTTCAAAACACATGTCATCTGAAGGCACTTTACAGAGTTAATTCTATGAAATCATACATGCAAAGTCTGTAATTACTGTCTGTGGACAGTTGCTTTCACTATGCTGTTGGCTTTGCAGTGACCCGTCATACCTGCACACATGTGGAGAACAGCGGAGAAGCACATTCCCTTTTTACAGGAATAACTCTCCAGCAGAAGCTGGCTCAGTGTAAATATCCTTCTTGCTGCTTACAGTACCGGAGGCTTGAGAAGACAGAGGCGGACACACATAGAAGCACTGATCCATGAAGTCTTGCCCTAGCATTGCCCTGCGAACCAAAAGCAATATGTGGTAGTGCATGTTTTGAGTCTGTCTGCGGGTGTCATCCCATTGTGAGATGCCTGGTAAACAAACATCTGATCAGGAGGCAACCTGGGAGCGTCAAAAAGGATCGATGATGCATAACTGACTTCCTTTGATGTGGAGGAACTGTGCCTCTACTCTCAATGAAGTTTCTCCATAGCCACCATATAAGAGGCTAATTTCAACTAGTTATATCCAGGGCCGTTCTTTTAGTCATGAGCCATGGTGTATCTCATATTTATAGTTGAAATTTGAAACAAAGAATGACTAATAAAGTTAAATCTTTACTTCATGGCTTGACTTTCTTCTTTAACACAACAGACCACCTGTTTTTTCTCCAGTCTGTCAGTCTACCTCTCACTTCTTCATGCCATCTGCTGCAAACAAGACACCTACTTACTCCTTTGCTTGAGGCAAAGACTGAACACAGACTGGGAAGGGAAAATTAATCCATCTTAAACTAAAAAAAAAAAACTGCCAGGTTTTAATACCAGACAACTTTAGTAGCAACTTTAATATCATCTTAAAATTAATAATAAGAATAAGATAATTATTATTCAGCATGCACAGCCAGTTCAGGCCGCCAGCTGAGAGTCAGACAGATACCAGTCATTTAGTGGAAAAAATGTCGACACTCCCCTTAATGCCATACAAAAATTGGATGAAAGCATGCATGATATTTTATATAGATCTTTCTACCAATCTATTAATCAATAGCTTTATTCTACAGAAATTACAGAGAGCAAAGGAACAAATACAATTAGAAATCAAATGTATATGAGCCGAATTCAAACTGTTATAAATTCACTTTTAATAACTTAAAACATGTTAAGATGGAAACAACAAAAAAACAATAAAGATAAAGATATTCAAAAAAATAAATAATTTTAAACATTAAACACTCAAAACTCCATCTTTAGACATCAATAAACTAATTACTGTTTCCTACCATAAAACATATTCATTCTAAGTATTAGTATTTCAAACTAGACTGAGTAAAGGTTGTATTTTGAGAGGCATAAATTAATTGAATAAGAAGTTAATTTTATATAACATATGTTTCAACGTAAATTAATGACATCTAGGCCATTTATAATAACATTTTATTACTATTTGACACAGACTTTATTTTTTAGGACAAACAGTAAGAAGTATGATTGCTGCAGGCAAAGAAAAAACAAAACAAAAACAAAAGTACCATTGACATGTTTCGCTAATGCAGATAAATTTGAAATGTTTTTTTCTTCAAATTAATTATTGATTCTTTAGGGAAACATTTAAAAACTACAACTTAGGTTGTTTTTTTTTTTGTAGGGTTATTTCTATCTTTGCTTTGCTCTGTCATTTGTCATAAATTATCTTATATGTTTCTAATTCTTATATTTAATTCTTAAAGAATGCTGCAGATAAAAGAATAAAAAAAAACCTTTTGAGGTGTTTCTACATAAAAAGCCTCGCCACATGTGTTTGCTGGTAAGGACACATTCTCCAACAAAAGTCTGCTTATAGCACTGAGCCGTTGTTCTATTTCACACATCATTTGCATATAGATAGCACAATCAGAAATTTGCAATGACATGACAATCTGAATTTTCAGATTGCTTGAGTGTCGAAGTGATGATTGGATGAAATCTGATGATTAACAGCAACAGTTTCAATCAGCTGGCTTGCGCGATAACGAGCATCAGTGGAAATAAAAAGGAAAAACTTGAAAGGGAAGGACAAGGAGGTCATGGTCATTGGTATTCCGAGGGGAGGGAACAAAAACACAACATAAAGGAACATATTTTTAAGAGTAAAGAAGCCCAAGCATCTGTAAAGAACTATGGTCTGCTGTATAAACTGCAGAGCAGGGAATTAGCTCAGAAAGGGAGTGTGTATGTGTGGACTCTAGCAGCATGAAGGCTGGAATCCCTGCACAGTGTTGGTGAGCAGTGCATCTTAATAATGGCATCAGCATTCAGGCTCTGTCAGCTACATAATGGAAAGTAATGAGGCTCTAAAACAGGACATAATTCTTTAAATTTGGAATAAACACAGTTTGTTTCTTCTATCATCTGTTGTATGCAGTTATTCTCAAACTGTGGAAAAGCAGCAATATCTTTATTCTTCAGCTCTGCCACTGAGAAGTGGATCAGCAGGAAAAACAGGTGCAACTACTCCTCTTCGCACCAGGTGGCAGTGTTGGCAAGGGCATTCTCGCCATGGGTCATGAGACATTTTAAAGGTTTGTAATTATCTCCTGGAGCCCATATTTGATCATTTCTTCTCTTTTCTTCTTTAACGAGAAAATTTAAATCTTCCATGATATAAAGATTAACATGCTGCAGAGGTAGTACAAAATGTTCGGTCCTTTCCTGCACACAGGCTGTCCTCTGGGTGGGTGATGGCTGTATGCACAGCACCTTCAGAGACACATTTCTTAGACCTACAGCATAATCACATCCTTCATGCAGGAGTTCGGATTGAGTTCTAAATTGCGATCAGGGCAGAAACGCAGCCGAAGGCAACTCTGCATTCTTTCTGACACACTGTTGAAGGAGCGCTTGTGAAAGGTCAGGTAAGCAGCTGCTACACTGTTCATCCCAGAAAATGTCACAATGTCTCAGGGGTTGATGTGAGTGACGGAGGACCTTATCAGGTGGCATAGCACCAGTGGTAGTAGAGGACAGTTTCACATCAACAGGCAGCTTCCTTGGGGGTGTTAGAGGGTTAGCAGCCTTAATTTAACAGCAATATGTCATTAAGCAAATAGGATATAAGGTGTTTTGACTGTAAAATCATGCAAACACCTCTTGTTCAGCTTTCTTGCCTGCGGAAAGGAGTTCCCCATGATAATGATGAACTTAAGTTTAAAAGCTTGATAGATTACGCAGTGGCAGCTATGTTCACCAAAGTTATCACTTGCATGTACTTGAAGGATGTTGTTCAGATGCTAATTAACCAAATTACTATATGGTGAATGCCTCAAGAAGAAGATTTCATATTTGGAAGCAGCTATCATAAAGGCATCACATTACACAGTCTGATTTAAAATCATCATTCAATGTCCAAGCAGTCAGGTAGCTACTAAATTAATTTTCACCATCTGCCACACCCCCAAATTATGCACTGTATCTACTCTTCTGGCTAGATTCATTAGTACCATGTTTCCCCTTTCACCACACTACTGCAAAGGTTAATGTTAAGATGCTGCCAATTACTGTTGTAATGGGTTGTGACCTAATGTTGTTTGAAATTGTTGAACATCCAAGCCAAAAAGTGGAAGAAGAAAAAATCTTCATGGATTAACTGCCACCACATTCCCACATTCCACATCATGGGGTGTAGTATGATGCGTCTGTCGTCAATAACAACCACAGCCTCACTAGGGAAGTTTTGCACATGTTCAAAACCCTTAGGGAAGTCTGATGTATGTTCTGCTAGATTTTTTCCATTTAATACCAGAGTTTGACAAAAACCTCTACAAAGAGATTATTGGGTCATTCAGCTATTTTTGGTTTAAGTGGGTTAGGATACAGGTCTGCAAGTCCAGCATTTAGAGCTTCTGCCCTGTATTCTAGATATATCATTGCTTAAACTGAACAGAATCAGACAATTGAAATATCTCTTCAGCATGCCATCAAGGTTGGGAAAATGGTAATATGCTTATCATTGGATTATGCTCTGTTGGAGCAGGGATGCATGTACATCAGCCGGACCGTAGTTCTCCAGGACTGGCCTGTGAGTTTCCTGCCTTAGAAGAATACAAAATCGTTTAAAGATAAAACTCGAGTGTTGCCTTCATACACATTTTAAGCTAAAAAAAATTGATCATCAGATAAACCAGGCTGCATCCAATTTTAAAAATGTTAATTAATTTCTGTATATTCGGAATATAACACATACTCCTTCAGATACCTTGAAGCTTTTTTTATCTCATTTGCTTCAGATATTTACTAAATTCATCCAGACCTTGGGGGACCTGTGGAAGCAGCGGACTGAGTCTGGAGTAGAAACATCCAGAGCCACCGTGCACAGGCGTGTGCTGGAATGGGCTACAGGTGCCGCGTTCTCCAGGTCACGCCACCTTTAAACCAGAAACAGCGGCAGAGGCGATTGACCTGGGCTACAGAGAAGCAGCTCTGGACTGCTGCTCAGTTTTGCAGGTCATTTGGAAATCAAGGTGCCAGAGTCTGGAGGAAGACTGGGGAGAAGGAAACGCCAAAATGCCAGAAGTCCAGAGTCAGTAGCCACAGTCAGTGATGGTCTGGGGCGCCATGTCAGCTGCTGGTGTTGGTCCACTGGGTTTTATCAAGGGCAGGGTCAATGCAGCTATCAGGAGGTTTTGGAGCACTTCATGCTTCCATCTGCTGAAAAGCTTTATGGAGATGAAGATTTCATTTTTCAGCACCACCTGGCAGCTGCTCACAGAGCCAAAACCACTGGTAAATGGTTTACTGACCATGGTATCACTGGGCTCAGTTAGCCTGCTAACTCTCCTGACTTGAATCCCATAGAGAATCTGTGGGATATTGGGAAGAGAAAGTTGAGAGATCCAAGACCCAACACTGTGGATGAGCTAAAGGCCACTATGGAAGCATCCTGGGCCTCCAGAACACCTCAGCAGGCTGATAGCCTCCATGCCACGCCACACTGAAGCAGTCATTTCTGCTAAAGGATTCCCCACCAAGTATTGAGTGCTTAACTGCACAGAATTATTTTACTTTTTTGAAAACTTTTCTTTTATTGGTCGGATGAAATATGCTAATTTTGTGAGATAGGAATTTTGGGTTTTTTATGAGCTGTATGCCAAAATCATCTGTATTTATACAATAAAAGACCTGAAATATTTCAGTTAGTGTGCAATGAATCTAAAATATATGGAGGTTCAAGTTTTATTATAATGTTAAGGAAAAAAATGAACTTTTTCCCAATATGCAAATTATTTTGAGAAGGACCTGCATAAGTACAGGCCATTTACCATCAAAGTGTCATGAAAAGCGAACAGATGGACCCAGTATTCAAGAAGAGACAGTCAGTAGGAAAGTTCAAAACGTTTATTAAATAAACAAAACTAAAGTGGAGCTGTGTCTCACGGACACTGCAGGAGGGGGGCGGGGCAGCGCCCAATCTCAGACACTCTGGTTTAGCTGTTCAGTCCATACCCCTTGAGGGGGGTGCAATCCAGCCAATGGGCTGAAAGCTGACGCGGCTCGCATCACCCAGAGCGTCCCAGAGCCGATCCATCACCCAGAGCCGATCCAGGGCAGGCAGGAACAGACAGATCAGACGGATCCAGATCAGGCAGGAACAGACAGGTGACAGGATCCAGGCTTCCAGGCAAAAACAAGCTCCCAAACAGGTTCAGAGTCTGACTGAGTTCAGAAGCGTGGCCAGACGGTCACGCACAGGAGCAGACAGGATCAGGTGCAGATGAGCAGGCTCAGTGGAAGAGGGTAGCCGAGACAAGACGTGGAACCAGAACTTGATGCAGGACCTTTACACTGGTCTCCTCCCTGGAGCCAGGCTTACTGGATAAAAACTGAACCTCCCCACATATAGAGCCAAAAACCCAGAGGACTCAGCGGGGGAGGAACAGTGGACGATCAGGAGACGAGACAAACACAAAACCCTCTTTCCACTGGCCGCCAAATTCCAGGACATGAACCATGAAATAAACAGACTGAACAGAAGGACTAACTGAAAACAAATAATGATCTGGCCCCGAATGCTCAGGCTGAACAGAATACAACCCACAAGAAACAGGTGAGAGGAATAAATTATAATTGAGGCAGGGAGGGAAAACGACAGGTGAAAGAAATTACTAATTAAGGGAGAGCAAACAGGCCAGATCATGACACAAAGTTAGATATGTTGTTGATGGAATAGAAGTTAGTGCCATGGTGTCAAAAAACAGCAGTCTCAAGCATGCTGTAAAAATCCGCTGCAGCTGAACAATCGTGGCTTAACATTACAGAGGATTCGATTTTTCTACTGACAGAGGACACAAAAGTTAAAATGGTTGTAACACCTTATGCTACATTCACATATGATAAAACTTTATACTAACAGACAGCATCCTTTGTCCCCTCGGAGGTCTCGCTGTGACTCCATGTTTGAGCTCTGACATCATCAATCGCCCTGCCTTCTTTTCCATCATATTGGGGTTGCTACTTTAAATCCAAGAATACAGTGTATTTTATGAAAAGGAGAAATATAGTTTTCTTGACCACTTTATTTGACCAGTGTTTCCTGCAAAGATAATGCTTTATAAAAATAATTTTTCAATAATGAACTATTGTAGATAGGAAAAAAAGTCCTTCTTGTATTTTTTTTAATATATAAAAACTGACTGTTCCATTTAAAAACAGTTAGGTAAACATTCGGTAGCAAGGAGCATTCCATAAAAGGTTTAGTGAGGAAAAGGATCCAGAGGATGGATAGACTGGGTTTGGCATCACATGAGAAACCAAACTGATGAAGGGCTGACAAAACTGTGCTTTGTTCTTTAGGAAATGGACATTTTCTGAGCCAAAATCAGCATAACTTCTTTTCAAATCTGCAATGAAAAGGAATGTACAGAAATAAAGACTAAGACTTGTCAGTATGGGAAGGAATGAGAAGGATGGGATATGGGGAGGGGAAGTTCCTAAGGAGGTTTGGGTTGAAAAGAAAGTGACCGATAATGATGGCTTGGTGAACTGAGTATAGATAGACTGTAGTTAGAAATATTGAGGAACGGTCTTGCTCTCTAACTGAAGTCAACCTATTGCCTTCATTTATTAATCTATTTAAGGAAGAATACGTCCTGTTTAGATGAGAGGCACGACAACAAAGGATTTCATTTTAAATTAACTTTCTGCTTTGGAAAACCTTGCAAAGGGTGATCATGTTTATCCTTTCACAATTTAAACATTTTGGCTAAAATGAAATAATGACAATATTTGCATTTTAGTCATGTTTATATTAGATAGAAGAGGATTTTAATAATTGGTTAGATGACAATTATCTGAATTCTAAATCAGTTTATCAGATAAATCATTGCAGCATCATTGCTTTGCTCTGATGGCCTCTGATCTCTCCTCTCCACACTAATAGCAAAGTCCCCCGACTTGACAGAAAGTTTTTAATTAATATTGACTTCCTGCACCGTATCTTGTCACTTTGGTGCTTCCACACGGCACGTTAACGCCTCTCTATGGGATTTTTTCCCCGATCTTCCTTTATTTTTTTCATCCATCAATTTGGCAACATTGCCATTTCCCACAGGGCACACAGTGCATGCTTGGAATGACGGCCATGACTGGGATCTATATGCAAGCAGTCGGAAAAGCCCACTTCATTCTATAGAGGTTGTAGATCTGTGGGGATCTATAAAGAAGAGAGGGAGAAAGAAAAACAACATGAAAGCAAACATCAAGATGGGCTTGTAAAAATATGAGGCGATTCTGTGATAGGCTTGTTTGCCAGCCAGACATTCCTCAGTGGACCAATACGTAAAGTTTATTGAATTACACATCAAATATTACTGAGTTAGAAAAAGAATGAACAGCAAATATTTCCGTTTGGGTTTAGTCATAATAATAAATGCCAGAGATTTTTATTATAAAAAGCAGTACATCTTTTATATTTATTGACAGGCTGTTTAGAACATTTATTTCCTGATATAAACTAATCAGTTTTCCAGAACAGCAATTTAATTTGTTTTGAAGAGATGGTTTGGAGGCTGTTTAACATTCACTTCCCGTTTCCTACAATCCACTTGTAATTACTCCGGTTGAGAAAATCTCCCATGATAATATCTTTAGAAACCCTCAGCAAATTACTACCTGCCACTACAACCAACTACCCACCTACTTGGCACCCTGGACAAAGCTCTTTAAGGACATCTCTGAAACATTTCATGCCCTCAGCCAATTAAAGGAGCAAAGATTAAACTCAAGCTCATCCCTGTTCATCTTGTTCTGCAAAGATAACACAATCCTCTCTAAAATACCCATCTGCATTCCTAAAACCCCAGAAAATTGAGAGTTTACTCATGATTTAAAAAGAGCAACATCTTCAAAGACATTTGGGCGCTTCACTTTTCGTCCAACCAATTAAGGAATACTGATGGTGTCTTAGATTCAATTTTAATGTCAAAAGGCACGTGTTCTAATTTTTGTATGTGACGAGGATTCCTCCTCCCATGAAGGACAAAGTTGAGGTTAAGCTTACAATTAATAAGACTTGGAATAATTATATGGTATGGGAGCATGAAATAAATTAAAAATAAATTGAATTAGGTTTATGATGAATCTATCATAGTAGTTCCCACAGCAGACATCCCAAGTCTCCCTGAAGTTCCGGGAGTCTCCCTGATAAAGATGTCCGCGTCGGATAAATTATCCCGAATTTTAGACTATGCAAGGTGGTATTTTTTTAATGCGAATGAGAGTCAGCAGGCAATACAATAATTAGTGCACCATGTGTGGATTAGAACTACTGCTATTGCGCAGACAACAATAGAGAGCGGGGGGTGAGGAGGAGGTTGCTGGTGAAACCTGTGCAGCGTATCTGTCCAAAGCGATGCTCTGTTCAACCAGCGTTCCAGGCGACTGGTTGATCAGAGAGCTGATTGGATCAGTCCCATAAGTTTCTCTGGGTTACTCTCTGACAGTCACCTAGTTACCACTCAAACCTGTGCATCCTGGGAAACGGCAGAGGCTGAATCCTTGAGTAAAAACAAGAAAAAATATAATTTTAAAGCAGAATATACTAAAGTACCGTAAATCCTCTAATATAGGCCGGGGCCTTTATTGTACTCAGGTGCATCTTGGTCCAGGCCATTATTGGAAGGAGGCCAGAATTAGAGGCAGGCCTCTATTTCTATTTGATCAAAACAGTCGACCAGTGGAATGAATAAAAACAGATTGTGTCTCTTTGAACCTATAAAATACTTGGTTCATTTATTGAAAAAGTACAGTTACCATAACGGTATACAGAACATTATTCAGACATCTTCCAGCAGCTGCAATTTTTCTGTATGGCAATACGAAGAAAAAAAAGACACAGAATGGAATCTTGGAAAAACAAAGTTTTAAAATAAATTTACGGAAACTGTTCTGCCATCACAGCCGGTCATAAAAACCAAACAATCCGGCCTCCTGTCTGCGGCACTGTCTGCACTAAGGATGGGACTTCTCATGCTAATGGCTTGGATTCGTTAGCAAACACTGCCCCCCTGTGGTACTTGCATGTTACTATCACAGGTCGCTGAGGACTGCCCAGGAACATCGTTGGTTGTAATTATAGCCCCGGCCTATATTAGCGTCCGGCCATTATTTACCTCCGCCATTATTTACCTCCGCGAGACCGGCCATTATTAGAGACCCGGCTGCTAATACAGGCCAATATTAGAGAATTTACGGTATATCCACGTCTAGTGAAGGTGAGGAACAGTGGCAGATCTAGACCAAATGTACCAGGGGGCCAGGAGGGGGGCAAAACAGGGCAAGGGATTCAACTTTATTAAGAGAGCTGCATGAAGTGAAATTTCTTTTCAATTTAGTTAAATAAAAATTCCAGTCCTTATGAGGTCAATATACATTTATAATTTAGGAATTTTACATATTTTTCACTTAATTTAAGTTAAAACTACTGTTTTCAATAAATTTGAATTAGAACTCAAGAAAAACTTAAATTCATTTGTAAAAATTAGAGCATTATTTTTATTTGTTGTGAAAAAAAAAACATTTAGCAGATAAAAACTGGGATCCTATCTCAGCACCACTGAAGCTATCACCTTATTGTTTTTGAATAATTAGTAAAACAGAAATTGTAAAGAAAAAAGAATGAAAACGATCCAAAGGACCCATCAGTAACCATGTCTGTTCCAGCGCTGATCATCATTAGAATATCTTTTAAGTATTATGTCTTCAGTACAGGGGCCATAACAGGGGCCAGGACATGATCTACAGGGGCACTGGCCCCCGTTGGCCCCTGTCTAGCATCTCCCTGAAATGAGTTTTTGGAACTTGGGATGTCTGCCACAGGTTATATAAAATAAAAAATGACTATTTTGGTTTCCATATTAAAAACTAATGCCAGGATAAGTGAGGCTTCATCTGGGATAATGAGGCACATAACAGTTTTTTTTTTTAAGATGAATAAGGAGCTTTGATAAAGGATATGGACCTTAATTGTGTCTTTTAGGTTTCACACCTTAACATTGCTAGTCTAGGTTGAGGTTTTGAGGACCCAAATGCAGAGTAAAGGAAGCAGAGGTGAGCTTTTGTAGCTTTGATGAAGTTATCACAGCTAATAGAAGCAGGAATCCAAAAAATCCAACCAGAACCATGGAGACATCAGGGAAATCAAGCATGAGGAGTCGGGTAAAGACGAGGAACCAGCAATGAGGAACTGCACAGGTAGACTGAACAAAGACAGGACTAATGAGCTAATTAGGAGCAGGTGTGAAGAGAGGAATCTAGAAGGGAGCTAGGGAAAAGGAGACCAACATAAGAGGGCAACAGAGGCCAACAAAGAACTCAAATATATCCAGAAAACACAACAAAACAGGAATAACGCCAATAAAACTACAAAACATGGAGCAAACTGAATACTCAAAAGAAAACTCAACAGAACCAAGACCGTGACAATGCCATGTAAGAAGATATGAATTAGGATTAGGGATACACAATTTGTTAAAAGAGAGAACAGATATCTTAAAATAAAGTTACACAATGCGAATGGCTGAGAGGTCAAAAAACATATACATATAAAGATGTCGATATGTGGTTATAAATGTCAGGGTTTATCAATGTTTTTTACCAAGGAGGAGTCTCTGGACCAGAGGAGATTTGACAGAGTCTATTCTCATAACTACAGTATGTTTAACAGCGGCCATATTTAAAAGGCATCTAGATGTGATTTGTAAAAAAGTTCTGCAGTGTCTGAACAACAGCCTAACAAGGTAAACTTCATAGCTATTGTGATTATTAAAATGAAGGGTAATGGAAGGGAGCTTCACCACCACCTCACAGTCACTGTGTTGCCTCACTGCCCTGTAGTCAATGTGCTGAGGCTGCGTTAAAATCTGAGCTGATTTTTACACTGAGTGAAGCAAAATTGAACAGGTACAGTTAGAAAATCCTGCCTCACCTGTAGGTAAAGCTCAAAGAGTTTAAGATGGTGATTAATGAGATGCAACTGCTAGTAATGAATTAGGATGAAAGGAACAAAGTAACGACAGACCTTTAAATGTTAAAGGTTATTAAGACGGTGAAAAGGAGCTGCCCAAGCCAACCATAATCTGCAAGCAGGTGTAATTCCAGGTTTTCAGTTTATATAAATCCTGCTGCAGGCATATCAACACTAACATGGATCAATTGTAAAAATGTATACATTTCATTTTAAATGAAAAAATATATATATTTTGAGGAAATACATTGATGATTGTGTAGAGTTTAAATATGAAAAACTCAACAGAGCATGTTCTGAGATTCTGCTTAGATTTGCATGTTATGGCAAAACCGGAGCAAAAGGTTAGGCATGTTTAAAACTTTTTAGTGTTATTATTAAAACACAGAATACAGTTTCTATTGTGCTAAGAATGTTAATATACCAAAGATGATCTGAATATTCCACATATGTCTCTCAAGTGATGTAATAATGCCAACAAACAACAAGCACACAAATTTATTGCACACTGGTGTAGAAAGTTGTGCATGTTTAGCTACATCTTATAATTACACACTGGAAATTAAATAGGACCAAGCTATTTAAGGATTTATGTAAAACTGGTCGTTTTGCTGGCTTTTCCACCCCAGCTTTTCTGCAGAAATATGAGATTGTCTATCCCCTGGGAACCAATCTGAGACAAATATATGTCGCATTTTCTCCAAACTTAAGCTTGGATAACTTGTTAAAGAAATTGGCACACAATTGTCCCCAGTTTTGTTTTTGCTAATGCATGCCTTTTGAAGACTTTTATTTAAATTTTCAGCAACCTCACCATGTAAAGATGTTTCTTTATGCTCTGCAGGAGTGTAGTAAACCATCTGAGCAAGAGAAAAAGAGTTGCTATTGTCCCTATTTATAAAGGGAACCAAGGTAGAATGTTGTGGCTGGATTTTACAACCACAGATTTACAGAGAACTTATTAGGTAAAATAGTAAAAACAGACAATTTATTTTTTAAAACTGCTTCACCAAAAACCAAAAATGATTGCAAGGTAGCCTGAATCATGATACCCAGTCCTGGTTAACCCTGAAAGTTCCCACTCCAGCCCATGAAAGCCACTGCAGCTTAAAGTCGAAGGAAAGCGGCCGTTCCAACCGTTGCATTTCTGAATTTTCCCGAGTGGTACACGACTTTACACGAGTGAATAAAGTGAATGTGACTG
>NW_015150789.1:568089-569720 GCF_000732505.1 Cyprinodon variegatus
AAATCACCATTCAGTCAGGTCAGCTGTGAGGAGGCAGGGAAAAACCTAAAACATGTAGGACAGTCGGCCCTGAAGACCAAACCATGATCTAGTCAGCCATACATGTTTGAGCCCTTGCCTCGCAACGCTGCCAATTCTGTTAGCTCTACGCCTGCCGAAGACACAGACGTCCATCCCCGTGAACACTGGGACGCAACTCAATGGGAAAGGAAAGGATTCTGGTTTCAACCGTTGCGTATATTAGCTGCGACACATGAATCAAGATGCTATGACCGAAAAATTTGATTGACAGATGACCGTTGATTTATGACTGGCCGAATTTAGATTTTCAGGCTGACGTAGAACTAATTGCAGAAGATAACGGAAACCCCCCCCACAGATTTTAAGACAGGATTTACATTTTTCTAAATTTTGTGACAATATCGTCTAATAAAGAATACATTGATATACATTTGTCATTTAAATATGATTTCCCTACAACTTTAAAGATGTTTTCCTTAATGAAATGGCTGAATTACATGCGCTGTAGTTCATTATGTTGTGCAGACACCTGATGACGGGTTGTTGATTTAAACAAGACACATCTAAAAGTTACAGGATAGGTTAGGACAGATATCATCACCCAACATGAATGAAGCTCAAATGCTGTAAATTCTGTCACAACAGAAGAGGAAAAAAGGAAAGAAACTCTTTGTTCTGAAACCAGAAAAAAAATAGCCGTTTTTGTTTGATCTTTATACAGCAGTGAATGTGTGCACAATTATTAATTAGGTGAACTTTACTTTCAAGGATGAGTTTTATTGTGAAAAAAAGATTTTAATCAATCATAAATGTTGGTAAATGTTGATAAATACATACATCTTAAAGTAGTTAGTATGATTGTTAAAAGCCTAAATATAGAATATGTACAATCAACAGACAAAAACAAAACATCATGCTTATCTATTTGCATCTTTTAGATGAAATGATACAAATAATAAATCAAGCTCAGTCCTTTAACATCTGCTAAATATTAACAATGTGTCTTTTTATTTACTGTCTTTGCTATTTATTAACTATCAATAATATTTTTATATTTGTTTATTTCTTTTTTGTTACAGCAGATGATCTGTTTTACCTCTCTGTACTGCCACACAGGGCCTAAATGATCACATTACAGCTTAGGTTGGATAAGAAGGGGTGTTGGTAGCAGATTGGTAGGTTGATCTAATCGATTTTTTGCACCACATGTTCTGAATTTCTGAATTTCTGGACTTATCTGAGTGGCCCTTCCCATTCGTGATTAGTCTATATCTTAAAACCTTTCTTTCAATACTCTTCATGACTTTTTTTTGACAACAATACCTTGGATAAAGAAAAGTAATAAATCCTTATATATGATTAATCTCTAACGTTCTGCTCTTTCTGCTTTTTCTCATAGTAGCTTCATCTGGTCTGTTCCTGTTTGGCTGTGACTCCATCCTGGAGAGAAATATCAGCTGTGCTGCTGCCATCAACACCTTTGTTTATAGATGTTGAAGATTGGCCTGTTTTTCAGTCTAAACCTGTTTCTCTGACTGTGACTAACTGGATGTGTTCTCCTCATCCTCTGACATGGGAGCTGGCTCGGAGCTAATCTGCCTGGGTGTGTG
>NW_015150789.1:570536-571975 GCF_000732505.1 Cyprinodon variegatus
TATAGAAATAAACTTAAATGAATCTCAATAAAAGTGAAATGAAATGTTAATTAACAAAAAATGTCAAAACTTACACCGCTTACAGCGCCATAAGGCAACAATTTCAGCTGACTCTGTTAGTCTCACCTTCTGCCAGAGGTGTCAAATAACAAAGTACAAATACTTTGTTACTGTACTTAAGTACACTTTTTAGGTATCTATACTTTACTCCATTACTTATTTTTTCTCCTACTTCTGACTTCTGACTCATTACATTTTCACACTAGTATCTGTACTTTCTATTCCTTACATTTTTAAAACAAACGTTACTCGTTACTCTGGGCTTCAGTTTAATGCAGAGGTCACGGATTAGGGGACAGAGGTCCGGTGTTATGCCGAAAAATGCATCCCTGCTGAGATATGCATCCCCAGTACGGGTGTTATGAACAACATTAAATCCAAAGGTTTTGTCCGAGGTGCGGCTGTTTTATTTGTTCTAGTCTCTTGTTATTCACACACAACAATAAACAGTGATGCCGACTTGAGTTTGGAAACTGCAAAGCTTTGTCTTAAGCTGAAAATCAAACGTACATCTACACAGCACAGCGTTCACAGACCAGTGTGATGCATTCACGAACATCGGATAGTTATGGTGCATTCAGGAGCATGGGACATTTCATACTTACAAGGAAAGAGACATAAACGGAACAGAACTTAACTCATACAATAATGTATTTATTCAGAAACAGTGTGGGCTGTCTTATAATACTGAATGCTCTATAATTGTATTTCTGTTATTTTTTGATAATGCACATCTGCTAGCTTTTTATTCTAAAAAAAATCAAAAATATTAAAGCAGCAAATTATCAAAGTCTTTCAAAAGCCTGTCTAAAAGCTCCAAATGAGGCTTCAGATCATACAGCGACAATTACGCTGTCATTGTTTTACAGGCAGAATTAACATTTGCTGACCCTTGACCTTTAAAATACTGATGGATATACAGGAATACAGTCATACAATTCCTCTGATATAGCACGGGATGCAATGTTTTGCAATTTCTATTATTTATTTATTTTTTTAATTTCAAAAGTCAATGTATAACATGAAAGCATAAATACCTAATTTTATTTCAGTGATTCTGTTTAAAGTAACAGATCATTAAAAATGTTTCTGGACCTTTACTGGTTAATTATTTTCTCTATTTGGACCTCGTTATTTTTAATTGGTTTCCCCTGGTTTAATGTTTCTAAATATTTATTTCTTGTCATGTGCTCCATCCAATGCAGATCATTGGCTCCACCCACATCTAGTGAAAACTAGTGTGATTGGATGAGTCATAGGGCCGGATTTATCAAGATCCAATTTTGCCTGCAATAATTTGAGCTCGCAAACTGGAATTTTGCGCGAGGGGCAGAACCATGGTTTGCAGGTGATTTAACAAGAGTGATTGCGTAACTGGT
>NW_015150789.1:573283-575050 GCF_000732505.1 Cyprinodon variegatus
ACACCACTGCCTTCCTGTCAGACTGATATGCTCTGTACGTAAGTCAGATTGGCTGGAAAGGCTAAATCTCAACAAGATCACAACAACATTTGCCTTAGTTGTATGCATATCAAGGGATTAGGGGCCTAATCTTTAAAAGATTTGTGTTAAGTAAAACATGTTCAAACATGTTGCCACATAAAAATGTTATCTACATAACATGTGCAAACTGAATGGCAAATGCAAAGTCAACTGGCAAGAAAAATTAAATAATTATATGTGAATGATATGCAAATAAACTAGTTAGCGCTCATGTAGAACATTTCTTTTAACCAGTCGGTGCTTTTAGATCTTTAAATGGGGTGGAACTAAACTGGACTACACATCTTATCAATTGCACAGACATTTTTTTTTATAAATCATCCACAACATGTCTAATTATTTCACACTTTTTTCTTTTTACCCAGGCAATTTATTGGACTCTTTGAAGATCAGACCCCAGCATTTTATTACGTTAAGCAATACCTTTCCTCATTACATTACATATTCCCTGAGCAGACCGAGGTCTAACAGGCATTGCATTTCATCCAATAAAAAAAGTTAATTTGATTTCTTTGATTATTCATTTTTGGTTGGAACTGAAATTTGAAGAAAAAATATTAATAAAAAATGGGCAGAAGTATAAACTTTAGATGTTAAAGATGTAAAAATGATGATGTTAGTGTGCTTCCAAGCATAATAATTATGCAATTGGTGTGCAAAGCTGCATATACTGTCAAGGTACTGGGCATTTCATATAACAAGCTTAAGATAATAAACAATTTATGAGTATTGAACAGGCAAGAAAACCAAATCTAAAACCCCAATTGCAAATACAAAAATAATGTTTACCAGCTTTAGGTCTGGTGATAATTTCTTCTTTTTCAGGATTTTCTTAAGCTTCATCATTGGGGACAGCATAGCAGAGTGAAATTTTAGGCTTAGAAGGAGAGTAGGAAGCCAGAGCTCTCGTTCTGCATCATTATTCTTCTTCATCAGGTCAGAGAGACTGGATGCAAATACCTCAGAATCAGCCCTGCATTGAGTTGACTATAATGGAAATCCATCCAACATTACCAACGCTACATTAATAGTTTGTATTGTGGGAAGAAATACAAAACTGATTTATAACTTTGTTAAACTAATATACTATTAAACTCTTGCTGTAAACCATGTAGTATTTATGATCAAAGAGAAGTTTGATCATAAATACTACCAAGCTAAGCCTGCAGGTTTGAACACCCCTTAGTTTATCGGAAGAAATTGCATGTCTTGTTAAGCAATACCCGAACGGGCTGATTAAAATATCAAAGAGGTTTTCTGGCTGCCCTGGAACGCCTCTTGTCGTTCTACTTTTCGCTACATCAGAAATATTTCTCCCTGACCAGTGACAGAGTGCTGTGGAGAGTTTGGTATGAGATGTCAGATAATCCCACAACAGAGATGGACTGCATTAGTTACAGATAACATGCTTCATCCCACAGTTTGGCAGCGAGCAGCAGCGGCTGAGAGAGAAGCACTGGCAAGCTGTGGTGGCTGATACTGCCAAAATGGCTTCCCTTGTGACCTCGCCATGTGAGACAGATCAGCAGTTCCTAAACACAGCCACAGTTTCCTGAGGACAAATAAAGACATTAGGCCTGTAAAATAACAACAACCTGAAATGTTTTAAATTGATCTTTCTCTAAATTGTTCTGACTCAAAAAGTCATCAACACTCTTGTTTCTTTTACTCTCGTTTTGTTCATGT
>NW_015150789.1:576570-577493 GCF_000732505.1 Cyprinodon variegatus
CTTACTTAAAGGATTACTTGTGTGATACACAAAGGTAAGATCTTCTAGTTTCTGAACATATTACGGAGAAAAGGGTGACTAAAACACAGCCCAAATTGCATCAATTCAAACTAGACTCACATTTTTTCTTCTTAAAAATAATAGGTCTATTCTGAATAGAAGTAGCAAAGACATGTCTGATAGCAGGAATGTGTCTGCAACATGACAAACACAACTGGATTAAATAATGACATCTAGATATAACAGTGTCATAGTTATGGGACTTTAAACTTCTGGGGTCACCAGCATCTCCAAACCTCTATAAATGTCCTAAGTTGTGCCAAATTGTGCTAAATGCTTTTACAAAACAATTTGCCCCATAAAATCGAACTGAAGCATTTTGATGCTCACAAAACATCTTTGAAGCAGATATTTTTCCATTTTTCTAACATTTCAATTTAATTACTGGTGACCTGTCCAGGATGTACCCCGCCTCTTACCCGTAGACAGCTGGAGATAGGCACCAGCCCCCCCTCACAACCCCACTTGGGATAAAGTGTATCAGAAAATGTATGGATGGATATATATATATATATATATATATATATATATATATATATATATATATATATATAATAATATTAACAGCTGAAGTCTGTTAATTAGCAGGATTATTATAAAGGGTTATTGCACAGGGTATTAACATGGCTATTTATATAAATGCGTATTTCTATATATAGCTATTGCACTAGGTATCAATACAAAAAAAAGATGATTGCACAGGGTATTAAATATTATTTGCACATTATACATTGCATGTAAGCTTGGACAGCACCCTCCTCTCAGCCACTTCCTCCACTGAGTTCAAAGCACAGCCTAGGACAGAAACAGCCTTTCTCACCAGTTGTTCAGTCTTGTTCTGTCCCGCTCTACGCCCCCAGGGG
>NW_015150789.1:579011-586188 GCF_000732505.1 Cyprinodon variegatus
TACTTTATCTTATAGGGGGGTGATATAGAAAAGACAAAAGCCAAAAAAAAAGTGCAATCTTTCTCTGGTTTGCATTAAAACTCTTTGTGGTATTTTGAATAAATTGAACACCCTAAGGTTAATTTTCAGGATATACTTATTAAAAACAAGAATAGAATTTTTTATTTGCTATAATTGTACATGACATGGCTCCTTGCTTTTTGTTCCACAACTGTCAAGGTAGAATTCTAGGTATGTGGAGAAGTTATTTATGATTAGGACTGAAAACTGTGGTCACTTTTATACCAAGTAAGATGTATGACTAGGATGCAGCAACTGAGCTCCAGCCATTTCCCCCCTCTCTGCTGCCAGAGCTGTCAAAGCTGTCATCCAAAGTACCTGCCCACACTACATAGCCAGCAGCAGCCTAATGAACAGGAAGGAGGACAGGAACACAGGAACACAACAATTCTCCTTTCCAGATTGACAAGTGGTGGTAACCATGCAGCAGTATTACAAAAGTCCAAGAGCCAATGTCACTGTGATGGAGGTCTAAGAGAGGAGCCTTTGGGTTTAAATATAACTATAGGAAAGATCTACTGTGCTGACCTTCCTAGATAATATGGATTTACACATAGATTTGAGCTTGTTCTAAGAACTTGTCCAAATAAAGTCTGATTCCGTTTCTAAAAAAAATAATAATAAAAAAAGATTATTAACATGTACGGAAATATGTGACACTTTAGCCAAGTGGCCAAAAACATCCAGAAGACCCCCATCTGGCTTTTTACAACCTTTACCCATTCTGTCCTGGCCATGGTCCAATATTGCCATGGACCTCATTGCTCTCATCAATACTCTCATTGATAAGTTTTCTAAGATGATCTATTTGGTTCAACTGTCCAAACTCCCATCTGCTAAAGAAATCCTTGGTTGTGAGGTGTTCTGCCTCCATGGTCTCAGACCATGGTCTCTGACAGAAATAGTCTCAGACAGGACTTTGTTTGGGCTCTCTGTCAGCCTTTCCTCGGGTTTCCACCCCCAGACGGATGGTCAGACAGAGGGGCCCAATCAGGAATTAGAAACTAAGCTACGCATTTTGTGTGAGTCAGATCCCACTAAGTGGTCCAGTCAACTTCCCTGGGTCGAACATGCCATTAACTCGGATCCTTCTAGCACCACTGGGCTCTCTCCATTCTATGTTGTTTTTGGGTTTCAGCCACCGGTGTTCACCATCTAGGAAAAGGATTCTTCCGTCAGCCAGGTTATCTGCTCTGAGGTGCCAGCAAGCCTGGAGAGGGCCTGTGAGAGCTGTCTGCAGTGCTTCGGATAGTGAGGCCAAGGCTGCTAATCACCAGAGAGTTCTGGCACCTGAATACCTGAAAGGCCAGAAGGTTTGGCTCCCCCCAAAGAACTGCTCTTGAACCACAGGCTCTGTCCAGTGCTGAACCTGATTTAAGCTGGGGTGGTACTGTCCAGTGCTGAAATGGCTGGCTCCTTGTCTGCCCCTGCTGTGCAGTCACCACAGGCCCTGTCCAGTGCTGAACCTGATTTAACCTGGGTGTTGTGGATTTAGCTGAAACATCCAATCTTGCTGAAAAAGACGACTGTAGATTCGATTTCCTTATATATATAACTTTAATTCTGAACTGCGGCAACTTCCAGCATTTACATAGAGCTACATCTTCTAGAAAAATCACTGACTTCTTCGCTGGTCAGGAATCACAAACTAAACAACCATGGCTGACATATGGCCCCTACGCCATCTAGTGGAGAAACACTTAAATAACCAAACATTACAATCTTAACCCGAATTGTATTTTGTTTTCATTCTATTTAGTATACATATAAACAATATGACTTAACCATATTATAACAATATTCAACACTGGGGTGGTACTGTCCAGTGCTGAAATGGCTGGTGCCTTGTCTGCCACTGCTGTGCAGTCACCACAGGCCCTGTCCAGTGCTGAACCTCAGGAGCCTTGTATGGGCGCTGTTGAAGGAGTTAGGGTTCTGTCTGAAGTGCTGGCTAATGGCAAAGGGTTAAATTCTGAAATATAGGAAAGAATTTGATGGACAGGTGTCACAGGTTGAGTGATGTCCAGCCCCCCAGAAGCCCACAGCCAAAACAATTAACTTGTCTGCCCCTGCTGTTCAGTCACCACAGGCCCTGTCCAGTGCTGAACCTGATTTGACCTGGGGTGGTACTCTCAAGTACAAGTGGTCAGAGTCTGGAAAATTAATTAGTTTCTCAAACACTGACTGGGCAGGAGATCAGGATTCGTTCTAAAACTGGTAATGTTTTTTTACTGAGCTGGCTCTGCTTAATGCTTACTTGAGAAGCAGAACACTGTTGCACAGTCAACAGCTGAAGCTGAATACATCACGCTCAGCCAGGCAGCACAAGAATGTACCTGGCTTACGCGACTGCTCAGTGATCTCAGAATGGATGTTAGACCAACTGTGATTCTGAAGACGACCTGGGAGCTTATGCCATGGCTAAGAATCCAGCTGATCATTCAAGAACAAAGCACAGATACATTCGCCATCATTGCATTCGTGAATTTGTGCAAAATGGACAAATTCAACTGCAATACTGTCCCACAGATTATAGAAAGGCAGTTTTCTTGACCAAGCCGTTAGCAAAACAGAAGTTTAAGTATCTCAGGAAAGAAATAGAACTTCGTACTCTAAATCTGATATGTATAGGTTTTAGGTCCATGTTTAGCATTAAGAGTGGCTATGGCAGTTTCTCAATTCACAAGAATGTGAATTGTGTCCTCACCAAGTTCCTTCATTCCTAAAATGTTCTTGACAAGAACACAGGAAAGTACGGACTGGATTTAACTTTTTTCTCCCGTGGACTAAACTAACAGTAAGGAATTTTTTAGGACTGATCCTCTAGGACACATTTTGAGTAGTCAGAAGTTCAATTTAAGATATCTTTAATGGAAAAGCTGAATAATTCAAGCTATCTTTAATTTATTTAGATATATCTTAAAAAGAATTTCGTATAGTCGAAATTACAATTCAAGACATCTTTAAATTTGTTTTGCCTAGTCATGATTTATGGCAAGCCATTTTAACATAAATTCAGTTATACCGCCTTTACATTCAAGATATCTCAAATTGTTTTAGGAATAGACATTTTAGCGATTTAAGATATCTCTTATTATATTTTGACTAGTCAAAATACTTATTCGGGATATCTCTAATTACATTCTGACTAGTCAAAATGACGTCAGATTCACCAGTAACTTGTATGGAGACGTCAGTTTAAGATATTTAGAATGAATTACTGACAATTTGAAATACACATTTCAGATACCTATGATTAAATTATGACTAGTCATAGTATAATTTCAAGATATCTCGATTTTAGTTTTGCCTAGTAATAATTCTAATTAAAGATATCTCAAATGCCACCATAATTCATGATATCTTAAATGTATTTTAGGAAAGGAGATATGCAGTTTTGACTCAAAAAACTAAATTATAGATATCTTAAAGCAAGTGATGACTAGACAAAATATCTTGAAAGATATCTTGAATTGTAATTTCGACTATTCAAACTTCCTTTTAAGATATCTCTAAATGAATTCAAGATATTATTATATATCTATTATAAGATATTATTATATATCTATTATAAGATATTATTATATATCTATTATATTATTCAGCTTTTCCATAAAAGATATCTTAAATTGACATTCTGACTAGTCAAAATGTGTAATGACCTTTTTAATGGGCTTCCAGGAGGATCATTCCTAAAAAAATCCTTACTGTCACTTTAATCCACAGGAGGAAAAGTTAAATCAAGGTGTGACGCTTTAAATGACAAATCCGGTGTCGCTATTTGAGATATCTTGAAATGAATTTTGACTAGAATCTTGATAAAGGCTGTACAACCGAATTTATGTTAAAATGGCTTGCCATACTAACTTCCTCCTGCACGCTCTCACTCACATTAAAAAACACCACCTCCCATAGGCTAAAATCCGGGATAATTTATCCGACCAGCGTGCATCCATGAACAACTATCGATATCAGGGAGACTCCCGGAACTTCTGGGAGACTTGGGATGTCTGTGTATCTAACGTTCCCTTGTTCTTCATTTTCAATTAGCTTTTTACTATTATTTTACTGTCACAATAATACGGGACAAAATGTGTACCTTTTTCACTAAATACGGGACAGGTACTTGTATTTCTAAATACGGAACGATTTTGTTTTTCAAGTATCGGTGGGCAACCCAAGCATAGAGACCAGTGTCCTCTATCAATAACCTCTAAGCAGGCCAGAAGAGCTGAGGTCGCCTCATCAGTCCAAACCTGGATGTTTCTGATAGTGAGTTTGGTTTTGCGGATTCTAAGAGATGTGATCCAACTTTCCAAGGTTAAGACCACATGCTGCTCTGAACGCTCCTGTAAAATCCCTCTGCACCTGGTCAAATATATTCATCTCTCTGGTGGGAAACTTACTAAGTTTATAAAAATTTGGCAGAGTAAATGTTAGTTCTACATCATTCAAGTCTCGAGCTCTGATCACAGCTGCCTCTGGGTTGATCTTAATTTGACTGTTGATGAGATTGTACAGCGCCTCTTGCTTAGCATTAGCTTTTGGTGGCAGATAGCATGGTGTAATGATTAGAGATGGATTCTCTGTCCACTTTCAGTGGTCTGCACTTTACCTCTGGGATCCAATCAGTCCAGAAATACAGAAGGATGACATTTAAATTCTAAGCATTTCATTCTGACAACAGTAATAAAGCCCAAAAAAACCACCCACTTTTGTTTTCGTATAAATATAAACGTCAAAATATTTAATAAACATATGAAATATAACATCCTGTTTTAAGTCTTATCAGTTTTCTCTTTTTATTTCTAAATAAGTGTCATACACAATGTTGTTTGAATGTATGTAGTTAGATGCACACTTGGTCTAACCACAGTTGTGTTTCCTATGAAATCTACTGCCCTCCCAAACCAAGTGGAACATTTCACCATCTTTCACATTTATTTGGGTCAAACCGCAAAATCCGGTCTATTTTAACTCGTCTGACACATCTATATGTATCATTTTGATAAATGCGCCACTAGCCCCTTGCCTGTTTAGAAGGCAGAGCTCCTCGGCTGTAGTGTTAATCTCTCTCATCTACCAGATCCGATCATCATGAAGGTGGCTCATATCTACCTGCTCTGCATCCTGGGAGCCGCCCTGCTGTCTACAGTCCTCTGCAACAGTAAGAATGTTGAGGTTTATTTCACTTAGAGATGCCACTTCTCCAGTCAGCTGATAATAATTTACCTAACGCCGTTATTTTCAGGTGGAATTGCTCGTGCTCATTGCTGCTTTAAATTCTTTCCAAGACCCATAAACAAAAAACGGATCTCTTCGTATTACAAGACTGATGCTCGGTGTCACGTGAATGCCATTGTGTAAGTACCAGCACCTTAGTTTCTTTCATTATCTGTTAGATAGTAATTTGTTTTGTTTTTTTAGTTTTTATTTGTGTTAAATTTGCAGTTCATATAAAAATTATTTCTATTGGGGAAAAAAATTTTTTTTTTTCTTTCAGCTTAATAACAAAACAATCCCGCCGCATCTGTGTGAATTCAAAGCGGCCCTGGGTGGTGAAGATTATCGATTACCTGAGGAGTTAGTCGCTGCTCTAAACATCTAGAAGCTTCCTACCGTTCTGCTTTATCAGATCATGCTAAGGAAATGGAGCAATGCGAGCATCGTTTTGGTATAAGTGCTTTTTAGTTTCTGGTTTTGCTTCCAACATGTAACCATTTTTTTTTTTATAATTTGTTCTTAAAGCTTTGTACAACACACATTCTACAGTGGTTATTTTAACCACTGTGTTGTGTTTTTTTTTTTTTTTTCAGTTTTATCTTCTTGACTTTTAATAAAATATAATAATTAACATTTGTCTTTTGGCTATTTTTTTCATATAAAAATGATGCAACTTTAATAAAATGATCCTGATTGTTTAATATTGAAAAAGAAGCCTCAAGTTAGAGAGGAATTTAATAGTGAGATTGTGACTGCTTTTAAAAAGCATAAAGTTAAAATGCAAATAACAGATTTACTTTCATTAATCCTAAATTATAAGGTTGGGACTTTACTGATTTTCTTGAACTAATGTTTATGGATGGTTCAATTACAATGCATATCTAACCAAATCAGTTTACTTATTAAAAACCATTTTAGAACAAATGTCAAGACACTTCACAGAGTTATTTCAATCAAATCATACAGACTTTTAACTATCAGATGGAGGTAAATCCTAAACACTTTAAAGAAGTTCAAGCTAATTAAGTTCTGTTTCCTGGGACTCCTGTAGATGATTTTACAAAACATAATTTTCCATAAGATAAAAATGACTGACAACCTTGAGCATCATATTCAGAAGATTGTTAAGCAACAACAGAATATCTTCTGTAAAACACGTATAATAAACACAATTTGAAACTTGAATACTTAATTATTGGATCTGGAACATCTAGCAGCTGCACACATATTCAGCTCTAGGAAAAAGAACGTTAATGGATCATTGAACGTATATTTAGTAATCACATCCCGGATAATTGAATATAAATGCTACTACTGGCTGCAACTATGAAAGCTTTGCAAAAGCAATACCGTATTTTCCGGACTATAGAGCACACCTCACTAGTTAGGTACTTATGCACCTAACACATACATATATAAGTTGATGATATCTACTCAAGTGTCTCCCACCACACCTGTAGGGGGAGCTCTACATATAGCCCCTAGAGTAGGGACGAAGAGGAATGCCAACTCCCGTTAGCTTGCAGCAGTAAAAGCTTGTACTGAAACATTGTGCTTTGTCTGTTCTTTATTTTAGCTTTGCAGGAGTGGAGCCCAGTGTCTTCATTGGTTCGGCAGCTTTAATAAGGCAAATAAATGAATAAAGTGAATTCAGGACATTTGTGACTTCCCCCTCTGGAGGTCTGGAAACATCCACAAAAGATGCACCTTCTTATAAGCCGCATGGTTCAAAGCGTGGTAAAAAAGTAGCGGATTATAGTCCGGAAAATATGGCATTTTCTGCTCCCGTCCCTTTAAACATCTTTAACATTGAGACCCTCTTAAACCAATTCTGTAAATCAGGGGTCTTCAACATTTTCCAGGCCAAGGGCCTCCAAACAGATGGTGAGATAAA
>NW_015150789.1:586387-586877 GCF_000732505.1 Cyprinodon variegatus
CCCTCCCTGGGATTATTAAAGTATTTCTGATTCCTGGTTGATGGGACAGGTGTTGTGAATGAAACGGTGCCCAGCTTGAAAGAGCACCTGTGTGCCTCTGAATGTGAGCATTGATGACTGAAAGACATCTTCTGCCTCCATTTATCTGTTTACTACAGTCTGTTCAGTTCATGTTAATGCAGGGGGAATAATATAAAAAAATCAACCAAAAGTTTCGCGACCTCCATGCAGTACCTCTGTGGAACCACTAGGGGTTGCGGACCCGGTGTAAATCATGCCTTACTTTTATTAGCAAGTTTAAACCTCCTCAGGTTTAAATAATCATCTTTTTCTTTTGAGAGCATTAAGGAAATATTGTTTGTGATGATGCAATGAGTGATACAAACTAACTTTTAAGGAAAGGGGAATATTAAAGAAATAGTACACCCAAAACATGATTAGCCTTCATTTTCTACTCACCCCCATGCTGAACAACACTCTGGCGTACTTT
>NW_015150789.1:590805-592210 GCF_000732505.1 Cyprinodon variegatus
AAAGTACGCCAGAGTGTTGTTCAGCATGGGGGTGAGTAGAAAATGAAGGCTAATCATGTTTTGGGTGTACTATTCCTTTAATTCAGGTGAATAAATCACTAATGTTCACCTCCCGACACAAACTGTATTAAAACTAAAACCCTTTCAGGATTTGAAACGAATAAACTCTAAGAATTATCAAACAAATTTGGGATTAAGACCAGCGTAGTGTCACAGGATTAGTGAATGAGAAATGGGCTATAGTGAATTATCGGGTATCAGCTGTAATTCTCTATATAAAGTCAAGTCAGATTAAGCCTCCAGCTCTATTCCAATTAATAAAATGGAAAGTGTCTGAAGAGAGTGAATCATAGCCCACCACTTTTTTTGACCATCTAATATAAGAGGTTACAAGTGTGGGTTATTTTAATTAAAGGCACTAAAAGTTGCACCACGTACAAAGTCAAATGTTCAGCTTCAGTTTAGTTAAAGCTCATGTCTACAGCACCCCTGGAAAAATTTAAGAGACATTTACTTCAAGCAATTTACGACACTGGAAGTATTTGCTGCAGGGACCAAGTATTTAAATACGCTGTATAAAAATACATGAGGATCTTTTAGTGTTGCTGTCTGAAATGTATTGAGACAAGGACAGTTAATCGAGGGGATGTTGTGAAAGGCAAGGGAATATTTAATCCCTGCAAATTGAACTCAATGATGAATGAAAACTGGTTACTAAATTTAACAAACACACGTCTATTGATAGTTAACAGCTGTTGGCACCGGTGAACTTCACAAATCATTAAAGGGATATTTTATGAAAACAATCATTAGCAAGTTTTCTTTATAACTGGAAAAACTTTAGGAAGAAAATGGTCTAAAAAAAAGTCATTTCTGGATAAGTTGTACACTGTTAAATGAGCTATGACATTGTTGTGATGTTTATATTCTGTTCTATTCCCAGCCAGCTGGGAATTTATGTTTCTGATACCTTAAGATGTTTATTGCCCTCCCCGGTAGGGTTGGTAAAATATCTTATTTATCAGATATTATTTTGGCTGTTATATTTTGTTTATGAACACAGGCCCTACTAGCTGTGTGTTAGAACAATAGATGAAAGAGTGATTCGAGCTCTAATTATGGTCAAACAGTTAATTCTTCACATACATGGAATAAAATCACCACAACTTCTGTTCAAAATATAAGAGTTTATTAACAAAAATCATTCAGCTCCAAGTCAAACAGATTTCAGTTTAAAACTCTTAACTAAGACTAGTTAAACTAAACCAAACTAACTACTATGTACAAAGAGGAAGGGAAACATGGTTGAAAACCATATTACAGTTTAAGATGGATTTTAACCTCTTACACCCTCAGGGGGTATAAATAAATTTCTGCCTGACAAAAACACACAAAAGTAAATAAC
>NW_015150789.1:592884-601257 GCF_000732505.1 Cyprinodon variegatus
GTAATGGAAATGTAATGAGCATCTGAGGAACACATGAACACTAATGTTATATCAGTGTTTAAACCATTAGTGAACTAAATCTTCAGCAACAGCTCAACACATATTCCTGTAGCATAGCATAGCATGCAATCCATTCTGTTAACATTGTCTTTACTCATCAGTAAACCAATGTTTGTTCTGTCCCTAATCATGCCAGACCTGCAAACCTTTTTGTCCATGTCCATATGGAAGGTTGAGTTTCATCCAGCTGCAGCTCAGCAGTCAGAGCAGAAACAACCAGGGGTTTCTTTGCCTCAGTGTCACACCCAGGGCAGGGTTCTCATCCAGTCTGGCTCTATAAGCAGTTTGGTTCTGAAAGGTTCTTATTTATCCTTGAGGATTCTGGAGATCTGGGTCTTTCCGCTCCGGCAGGATCTCCATCTTGCTGGAGATGGACCCAGCTTCATGGGCAAGGGAGAGGAGGCAAAGAGAGCAGGAGGGAAAGAGAGAAAGAATCTGGTTTTCTCTGTGGTTTTGTTCTGTCCCGACAGAGAAGGGGGGTTGTTTACACCTCTGAGGGCTTCCATGTGACTTGCCTGTGGAGGCCTTGGCTGAAAAGGGGGGCTGCAGAAGTCCCCCAGTTGTTATTCACCAAAACTGCGTGTTCTCCTCTGCTCATCATGTCAAGATGAAATATAGACACTGGTTCCCAATGTCCAAAAACCATGATCATGGCATATGGCACAAGAACATGCCTGGAAACCTTTGTGAGAGTTTGACTTTGTTATATCTAAGAATAAGAAGTAAAAAAATAAAAACAAAGTCAGGCACATTTCTACCACCAACAGGTGCTTGACCATTTTTTTGTTTTTTTTGTTTTCACATATTTTTAGAAACAGAGCAGCTTATAGACTCAGACTTCTGTTTGCCAGTAACTTCAGTCCTGACTCAAAGACTGAATGCCAAGTCTGAGCTGAAGGCTGATTGAGAGCTATTTCAGGAAAGGACACCAGAGTGTTTTTTTTTTTCTGCACCATCTTTTTTAATTTCTGCAGCAGCTCAAAACCTCTGCTTTCCCTCTAAGAGATATTTGATCTTGGAAGGAAAAAAAGACATTTGATGAAATCAGATAGGAATGTTTTTCTGCTCTGAGTCCTTTGATCCTTATTACTGATCTCAAATGTTGAACTATATTATATTTTAACACAAAACATGTCAGTGTGTTTGATTCAGGATCAGTCAAGGTGCAATTTCAATGCAATTGCGAGCCACCTCTGGATGAAGCAGACGTGGCACGCAACCAACTTACACATTACAACAATGGTCTATAAGGAACATAGAGCCAGATAATTACATACGATCTGTCAAAAGAAACGTAATGTACAGAAATTAACCTACCTTATGGTTAGACTCAAAGATGGTCAATATAATTCACAAACACCAAAAAAAAAGGAAGCATAAAGGACAACTAAAGGCCTTATGACACTATTAGTACATCATAACTGTTTACTTTTTTAAATTTAAGAAGCTTTATTGTTATTTTACAGAACTTTGTGTTATTGTAAACGACAGCATTTCTTGGTTTTCTCTTGGTTTTCTGAACTGAATTTTAAAGTTTTGCTCCCTATTCACACTGTTTACACAACTGAAAATGGCCTTTTCTTATATTTCTCTCATTCTGTTCCCCTGCAATCAAATGTTTAATTATATTGTATGTCACAACTGAAGTTTAAGCGTAAATTCAATCTGGAAGACTCTTATCAACTTCACCTGAACCACCTGTGATGTCCCTCGTTCAGCTCCAGCCAATAAAATCGGGGAAGGATTGCAGAGAGTCAACGAATCCTTGCAATCAGCTGGTTTTCCTCAGATATAAATATTTTGAGGAATATGATTGTGTTACCTGTAGTATAAATAAATGAAATATTTTCTAATTGCAACATTTCTCTGTGAGATTCTCTCCAGGTTGAGCTGTTAAAAGTGCTACATGCTCATTCATAACTTAATTGTTAGGAATCAAGTTTGTGTGGGTTGTGTGTTGTTTGTGTTTTCTCCCTCGACCACCAGGTGGCGCCCGGTTCTCGTTGGCCCTTCCACACACCTGCATATGGTTGGCTCATTATCTGAGGACTCTTAAGCGGCTGACTGTCACTACCTCATCGCCAGAGTGTTTGCCAGTTTGGGGTACTCTAGCCAAGCTGAGTTTAGCAGAGTCTGAGTCTTTTCTCCCTGAGCTCTAACCTTGTTGTTTTTTGTCTTTGCCTCTCGGCAGGTAGTCATCCTGGAAACTGGATGTTTTGGTCTTCTAGCCCTGGAAGGATCGTTTGAGCTTCACACTGAGTAGGGGATGCAAACTGGATGTTTGGACCTTCTCCCCCTGAAAGGATTGTTTGTGCTTCACACTGAGCAGGGGATAAATCTCCACACGTGCCGTTCAAGTTCTGGAAATCTAAGTAGCAGTCAGATCCATTGCTCCTCAAGGAACCAACCTAACCTAAGTAAATCCTGTCCGCCCTCCAACGAGTCAACTGAGTTCTGGAAAAACCCACAACGACTGGCTTCTGGGAAGGACACCCTTTTCTGGAAATGTGAGTCCCGTTTCAGTCTTTGCTTTTGCAAGTCGTCCAAGTTTCCTACGGAACCTGAACTAAACTCTGAACTTCCCTTCTCACTGCCAAAACCGGTTCACCAGCCTTCTGAGTAATCGTGCTCTCAATAAACCTGTCAAACCTTTTCTCTGGTTCTCTGAGTGGTTTCCTGCATGTGGGTCAGATCCCATAAAAGAAGATGACATTAATACAGCAAAGTAAAAAACTATTGTGGCATTACAATTTTCCCTGAGGACTGAATTGCTGCAAAAGAAGAAAGTACCGAGAGGAGAAAATAGGAGGAACAAGGAAAGCAAAAGGAAATTCTATTTAGGGATTAGAATGAGCAGAAGTGATGAAACACTAGTTGAAAAACTGAATTTAGAGGCTAAAATGGGTGAGGGGCTCTACAGCTGATGCTCTTGTCATTGAGAAGTGAGGTCAGTCCTTGCCTTACATAGAATTTTTTCAGACTTGATATTAGATTTTTGTAGGTTTCTCTCCTAATGTTAAAGGATTGTTGTGTACCAAAGCAAGCTGACACAATTCTAGCTGAGGGAACTAGTATAATTCAGGCTATAAGTGGATGTGGGATTATACTTGAGGTTGAGAATAAATAAAACGTCACAGAAAGCAACCTACAACAAACTACTTCAAGTTTTTCTCTGAACAAAATTTGACAACAAACTTTAAATAATCTTATTTGCTTGTAGTTAACATTGTTTGCAATCAAATATTTCTTTCATTACACCTGGAGAGTGTTAACTATGTTTTGGCTCTAAAACAACTCCACAGGGAAGCAAAATTTGCTGCTGAATATCCATCAGCTATTCTTGGCTTACCTTTCCTAAGAATATGAAATTGTTATTAAGCATTGGTTAACTGGAGGCCAAACGCTGAATTGCTGGATCCTGGAAAGATCAAAAAGTGTGTGGACTATCACCGTGGCTGAGTGGGTTCACACATCAACTTTAGCCTTGTAAAAAACACAACAATATTTTAAGTATCAAACTCAACAAGTTATGGGACATTTGGATAGTTTTTAAGGATGCTAAAGTTCTGCTGTACCCCCTTGTCTTTTTGGGGTATGGGTTTATTTTTTTGCCTTTGTCCTTGTTTAAAAAGGTTGTAAGAATAAATAAATAAAAGTAATAGGTTTATGTAATTGGCCTGTACTTATAAAGACAGACTCTGCCAAAGTGCTTTACACTACATTCAGTCATTCACCCATTCACACACATACCAGACCCACGCACACACTCACGTATAACGGTGGCAAACTACTGGCCCTAGAGGACTAGATTTTGACATCCCTGCTCTGAATACACTCAACAAAAATAAATGCAACACTTTTGTTTTTGCTCCCATTTTTTTATGAGATGAACTCAAAGTTCTAAAATTTGAGGCCACAATTGACAACCTGATCAACTCTTTGCGAAGGAGATATGTTGCATTATGTGAGGCAAATTGTGGTAACACCGGATACTGACTGGTCCCAAGGTTCACCACCAACCACATCATGAAGTTTACAGATGACTCTAGGGTGGTGGGCCTCATCAGAGACGACAACGACCTGGACTACAGAGAGGAGGTGGAGCAGCTGGTGGTGCAAAGAAAACAGCCTGATCCTGAACATGGAAAAGACCAAGGAGATCATGGTGGACTTCAGGAAGAACCGGCCTAACCACGCTCCACTGCTCATCAACAGCTCATCTGTAGAGGTGGTCAGCAGCGTCAAATATCTGGGGGTGCACATCAAAGACACTCTCACCTGGACTGGAAACACCACCTCACTGGTCAAAAGGGCCCAGAAGCACCATAGAGAGCGTTCTGAGCAGCTGTCTCACTGTGTGGTGTGGAGGCTGCCGCGCAGCAGACTGGAAGAACAGCAAAGGAGATAACCAGGGCTCCTCTTTCCTCCACATGAGACATTTCATCCCAGTGCTGTGTGTCCAGAGCCCGTGACATCATCAATTTGCCAGAGGTCAATAATGGGGTGAACTACCCCCTTAAACAGGCCCTAATCCACCTACTGGGTCAGGGTTACTTGAGATGCAGGATGACCTTAACCACCCTGGCCTGTCTAAGAGTCAGATAGGATTTGGCAGAGTTGTGCAGTCCTGCAATGCCGATAGGATACCACGTAAAGTGTGGTAATATTTGTATGTATGTCGTTTTATAACAACTGATAGTTTTGCTCAGGATTGAAAAAAATCTTTACCAATTTTAGGCAGAGGGATCCAAATCAACTTGCAGTTGCTAGATGCCCAGCAAGAATTCCAGCAGAGCAGTCCTCCCTGACTTGCAGGAGCTGGGGTCCTCCCCTGCAAGTCAGGGAGGATGGCAGCTCCTACAAGTCAGGAAGAATGGCAGCTCCTACAAGTCAGGGAGAATGGCAGCTCCTACAAGTCAGGGAGAATGGCAGCTCCTACAAGTCAGGGAGAATGGCAGCTCCTACAAGTCAGGGAGGATGGCAGCTCCTACAAGTCAGGGAGAATGGCAGCTCCTACAAGNTTTTCTGGAAATGTGAGTCCCGTTTCAGTCTTTGCTTTTGCAAGTCGTCCAAGTTTCCTACGGAACCTGAACTAAACTCTGAACTTCCCTTCTCACTGCCAAAACCGGTTCACCAGCCTTCTGAGTAATCGTGCTCTCAATAAACCTGTCAAACCTTTTCTCTGGTTCTCTGAGTGGTTTCCTGCATGTGGGTCAGATCCCATAAAAGAAGATGACATTAATACAGCAAAGTAAAAAACTATTGTGGCATTACAATTTTCCCTGAGGACTGAATTGCTGCAAAAGAAGAAAGTACCGAGAGGAGAAAATAGGAGGAACAAGGAAAGCAAAAGGAAATTCTATTTAGGGATTAGAATGAGCAGAAGTGATGAAACACTAGTTGAAAAACTGAATTTAGAGGCTAAAATGGGTGAGGGGCTCTACAGCTGATGCTCTTGTCATTGAGAAGTGAGGTCAGTCCTTGCCTTACATAGAATTTTTTCAGACTTGATATTAGATTTTTGTAGGTTTCTCTCCTAATGTTAAAGGATTGTTGTGTACCAAAGCAAGCTGACACAATTCTAGCTGAGGGAACTAGTATAATTCAGGCTATAAGTGGATGTGGGATTATACTTGAGGTTGAGAATAAATAAAACGTCACAGAAAGCAACCTACAACAAACTACTTCAAGTTTTTCTCTGAACAAAATTTGACAACAAACTTTAAATAATCTTATTTGCTTGTAGTTAACATTGTTTGCAATCAAATATTTCTTTCATTACACCTGGAGAGTGTTAACTATGTTTTGGCTCTAAAACAACTCCACAGGGAAGCAAAATTTGCTGCTGAATATCCATCAGCTATTCTTGGCTTACCTTTCCTAAGAATATGAAATTGTTATTAAGCATTGGTTAACTGGAGGCCAAACGCTGAATTGCTGGATCCTGGAAAGATCAAAAAGTGTGTGGACTATCACCGTGGCTGAGTGGGTTCACACATCAACTTTAGCCTTGTAAAAAACACAACAATATTTTAAGTATCAAACTCAACAAGTTATGGGACATTTGGATAGTTTTTAAGGATGCTAAAGTTCTGCTGTACCCCCTTGTCTTTTTGGGGTATGGGTTTATTTTTTTGCCTTTGTCCTTGTTTAAAAAGGTTGTAAGAATAAATAAATAAAAGTAATAGGTTTATGTAATTGGCCTGTACTTATAAAGACAGACTCTGCCAAAGTGCTTTACACTACATTCAGTCATTCACCCATTCACACACATACCAGATCCACGCACACACTCACGTATAACGGTGGCAAACTACTGGCCCTAGAGGACTAGATTTTGACATCCCTGCTCTGAATACACTCAACAAAAATAAACGCAACACTTTTGTTTTTGCTCCCATTTTTTAAGAGATGAACTCAAAGTTCTAAAACTTGAGGCCACAATTGACAACCTGATCAACTCTTTGCGAAGGAGATATGTTGCATTGTGTGAGGCAAATTGTGGTCACACCGGATACTGACTGGTCCCAAGGTTCACCACCAACCACATCATGAAGTTTACAGATGACTCTAGGGTGGTGGGCCTCATCAGAGACGACAACGACCTGGACTACAGAGAGGAGGTGGAGCAGCTGGTGGTGCAAAGAAAACAGCCTGATCCTGAACATGGAAAAGACCAAGGAGATCATGGTGGACTTCAGGAAGAACCGGCCTAACCACGCTCCACTGCTCATCAACAGCTCATCTGTAGAGGTGGTCAGCAGCGTCAAATATCTGGGGGTGCACATCAAAGACACTCTCACCTGGACTGGAAACACCACCTCACTGGTCAAAAGGGCCCAGAAGCACCATAGAGAGCGTTCTGAGCAGCTGTCTCACTGTGTGGTGTGGAGGCTGCAGCGCCTCAGACTGGAAGAACAGCCAAGGAGATAACCAGGGATCCTCTTTCCTCCACATGAGACATTTCATCCCAGTGCTGCGTGTCCAGAGCCCGTAACATTATCAACAGCCCCTCATGCCCCCACCATTGATTGTTCTCCCTGCTGCCCTCTGGGAAGAGCCTGGAAGCATCTGATGCAGTTCCAGCTGATTCTAAAAAAGCTTCTTCCCCACCGCCATCAGACCGATGAACTGTTGAAAAGAATCTACATCATGTCACAGACTCTGCATCAAACTGACAACACCAAACCAAAACACTGCATATATTTAAAGCTCCGAACTTCAATATAAATGCATTTTTTGCACCACGTTTTTTTCTCCCACACTGTTTACATTTGATCACTGCTGCAATTTAAGAAATGGAAATGTCATGAGAGCTATGCAAAGCGTTGTTTGATTGTTTATGTGAAATGTAGGGAGTTAAATCAGGTGTGATGAGAAGCAGATTCCTCCCTAGTTTAGACAAGGGGGAAATATAGATAAACATGTCCTCACTGTGTTTAAGGTTCTCACATCCTTTTTCTGGTGTGAACGAAAAACAGTTGTATGAAATATTTATATGACTAAATTTATGGCCTCAATGAACTGAAGTGTTTTTCTTGGGAATAACCAAATGTTTAAGTGTGAGAGAGATCTTTATGCATGGGGTGGGTTCGTTCCCATGGGGGGTAATGTGTTTGTGTAAGGTATAAACAGTATGTACTGAAATGCCTCAGTCAGAGAGAGCTTTATCTCCCTCTCCATCCAAAGGATGCTAAATGAAATTGTAATATTATGTCTTGCAATAAATGTTTCCGATCATTTTCCTAACTTCACACAATTAAAAGCAATCTGGTGGCTTTGTACCAGTCAATATCTCCATAATATGTCAACCATGCTAATATGAATATTTAGATCTAAATTTAAATAATATTGAAATCACAAAAAAAATATGTTTATGAATAGGATTAATATAACTAACCTGTTGATGTAGTTCATTATATGACTGGTGCACCTCTGAGAATCTTTCCCACTCCAGCCTCACCTGCTCAAACTCCCACTGATGACAGGAATCCTGTCATGACTTTTCTTCCATAGCGTGGACCCCATCTGTCTAGATAAGAAAGGAATTTACTCAACAAGCCATGAAACTATGACACGAAACTAATTAAAAATTTTACAACAGAAATACAGAATTTATGTGAAAATAGAAATATAATGTAAATTTCACACATCATAATCTATAACCATGACAATAATTAGGCAGAGTTTTGGGTTACTACATTAAAACAAGAGGAAGAAAAGGAACCTTGGCCCAGCCTTCGGGTGACAGGTTAATCAAAGGCTACGTTCACATTGCAGCCTGAAGTGACGCCAATTCCGATTTTTTTGCCC
>NW_015150789.1:601267-611146 GCF_000732505.1 Cyprinodon variegatus
CAGCTCCTACAAGTCAGGGAGGATGGCAGCTCCTGCAAGTCAGGGAGGATGGCAGCTCCTGCAAGTCAGGGAGGACCTCAGCTCCTACAAGTGAGGGAGAATGGCAGCTCCTACAAGTCAGGGAGAATGGCAGCTCCTACAAGTCAGGGAGGATGGCAGCTCCTGCAAGTCAGGGAGGATGGCAGCTCCTGCAAGTCAGGGAGGACCTCAGCTCCTACAAGTGAGGGAGGATGGCAGCTCCTACAAGTGAGGGAGGATGGCAGCTCCTGCAAGTCAGGGAGGATGGCAGCTCCTGCAAGTCAGGGAGGACCTCAGCTCCTACAAGTCAGGGAGGACCTCAGCTCCTACAAGTGAGGGAGGATGGCAGCTCCTGCAAGTCAGGGAGGACCTCAGCTCCTACAAGTCAGGGAGGACCTTAGCTCCTGCAAGTCAGGTCAGACCGAGCTCCTGCAAGTAAGTGGGTTATCACAGCTCCTGTTCATTCATGCATGGTGCTTTAGCAGCATCAGGCAACTGCTCTGCTGGAGTTCTTGCTGGGCATCTAGCAACTGCAAGTTGATTTGGGATCCCTCTGCCTTAAACTGGTAAAGTTTATTTCATTCCTGAACAAAACTGTCAGTTGTTATAAAATGATATACATATAAATATTACCACAACTTACCTGATATCCTATGGGCATTGCAGGACTGTACAACTCTGCCAAGTTTGAATATCAAGTAACCCTGACCCAGGGTTACTTGATATGCAGGCCTGTGCTAATGGGGTAGTTTACCCCATTATTGACCTCTAGCAAATGTCCACATGCAGAAGAAAAGAAAGCATTAAAAAGTAAAAAAAATAAAAACATGATTTAAAATTGAAAACCAAACAAGAAATCTAACCAACACTAACTAGACTTGGAGGCTGCACAGTTATGAACTCCTAAATAAAAACTAATTCAATGCAGCTGAGAGCAGGTGGGTGTTCAATCTGGATGCAAATAAACAGTGTTTCAGCTGATCTGAATCTTTCCAGACATATGGAGCATAGAAGCTGAATGCAGCATCTCCAGGTCTGGTTCTGACCTGAAACTGATAAAAGACCTGATCCAGATGACCTGATCAATCTGGTGGCTTTGTACCAGTCCATATCTCCATGATATGTCACCCATGCTAATATGAATATTTAGATCTAAATTTAAATAATATTGAAATCACAAAAAAATATGTTTATGAATAGGATTAATATAACTAACCTGTTGATGTAGTTCATTATATGACTGTCGCACCTCTGAGAATCTTTCCCACTCCAGCCTCACCTGCTCAAACTCCCACTGATGACAGGAATCCTGTTATGACTTTTCTTCCATAGCTTGGACCCCGTCTGTCTAGATAAGAAAGGAATTTACTCAACAAGCCATGAAACTATGACACAAAACTAATTAAAAATTTTACAACAGAAACACAGAATTTATGTCAAAATAGAAATATAATGTAAATTTGACACATCATAATCTATAACCATGACAATAATTAGGCAGAGTTTTGGGTTACTACATTAAAAAATAGGAAGAAAAGGAACCTTGGCCCCGCCTTCAGATGACAGGTTGATCAAAGATGCAGAATCATTTGTATTTTAAAGTATGCTTTTTGGTATAGATTAAAAAATCACAACAAAATAATTCACAGGGCACCTATTTATTATGCATAATCTAAATTATACAAAACTGAAGTAAGAATCAAACATCCAAAAATAAACAATGATAAATATTTTCTCTATGAGGAAATCAATCTACAGTATTATTTCCCTGAATGAGGCAGAACATAGAGAACTATTTCCTGTAGATAATTCATTCAAATCACAGCTATACTGCTTTAGAGACTAAACCAGGAGGAGGTTTTACAAGACAGTCACCAGTTAAGATGTTCAGTAGTTAAAGTGGAACAATGAGCATAAATGATCGTTTGGTGACCCGAGTAGAAATGATTCAATATTCCAAAGCTTTGAGCCAGACTGTGAGTGATAACAACACTATGGTGGGTTAATGGACTTCTGAAAGTTAACAGACTTTAACTGTGATTATTTATTCAATAGTTAAAGGTTTTAAAAATATAAACACTTAAATTGACCTTGTTTATTGATGATCGGATCGCTGTTTCCAGGTCGGTGTCTGACACAAGTCTTTTTCTCCTGACTTGGAGGTGAGCGCAGAATCTTCTCACTGACATCTGTGAGCATTTCTGAACACCAAACACTGCTGCAGCGCCGCATGGATTTAACTTTCCTTAAACAGCTCTAGTTCAATCATATAACAGTAATCCTCCATTAGAACCATTAAATTATAGCAGTCTCAGATCATATCCGGGTTTTTGAACTCGCTTGAGATCAAAAAATAAAATAAAACAAGATGATGAGCGTTATTCATTTTTTCCATTTTTGATTTTATGCACAAAATCGGAAAACAGATTATTATTAGTTTTTTCCTTTTTGTTTTGAAAACAAATATTGAGAAAACAAGTGAATTTCTGCATTTTTAATTTTTGGTGTTTATTTTAAAAACAAAAAAACGAATGATACATGGATTTACACAGATTGATTATAAATAGTTAATGGTTTCCTGGAATTTAATGTTATTTAATCTACTAAAGCCATCTGTAAAAACAGTTTATTCTCTTAAACTGAGCAGTTTAAACACACCTCTTTCCTGTGTTTGTATATATTTTGATTGTGACTGAGAATTAGGGCTAATAATGAGGTTGATCAGTCATCCTTGTAGTATGTTGTGTGAAGTATTGTTCACTTTTATTCATATAGAAAAACTTGTAATACTGTAATATTAAAAGAGAAACTCACCAAATGGGTCATTTCTTTACTTTGCTGCAGCCTCACCACACATTGAGAGGACAACTGTTTATTACCCGGAGATTTGAACAGTTTGACGGGAAGCATTTACAGCCCACAATTTTTTCTATTTCTTTTCAAATAAAAGAAAGGATTCATTGATGAACACAAAGCGGTGCTGGGTATAGAAATGCTTCTGCAGCCACAGAGAGTAAACAGCCAACGCTGCGGCAGAGAAGGCCTTGTGTCAATTTCCTTAAGCTTTTCTCAGTCCTGTGCGTCATATTCTCTAGGCAGGTGTGGAGACAGATGGAGAGGCTTGGATGAACCGAGGGATGAGAGGCAGAAAGACAGAGACCAAATGTTATGCACCGTGATGATTACATGAAAGCAGACAGTCAAGAGGGGTTATTAAAGATGGTCAGGAGGCAGGAAATCCTATACTGAGCAGAATCTCAAAGGTTAACAGCTGGAAAGACGACTAAAGAAGATGCAGCTTTAATTTAAACTGTCACAGCAGAAAACATTTTCACACTTCAGCCTGCTCCGTCATCCCTCTTCAGTGCTGGGAGCAGTCTCTATTAGATTTTTTTCCCTTCAGACTTTGTAATGGCTTTTTTTTTTTTTTTTACTCAGATGTAACATAAATTAGTTTTGCTTGGAAACAAGGTTGTGTAGTCATTATTTGCTTCAGATGGCTTTCTCCACACAAACGACAAATCATATCTCTGTGGGTTGCTTTGTAATTGTTTAGTCAATTACTTTATTTGCGTGACCAATTTGAGCAATTGGTGGAAACAATTTTCCTTCTCCATTTCCTCCCAATATAGCAAATTTAGAGTAAGTGCTAAATAATATTGTCTTTAACATGGAAGCATTTCTGGATCATCTGTGAAAAAGGCAATTAGGTTTAATGTAATGTATTTGATAAATACATTTTTTTTACTTTTTAAAATCCATTTCGTGGTCAGATACACATTTTCTTATTTTTTTTAATGCAAATATTCTAAGTCTGTTAAGACTGATTGGTTTTACATGAATTATAGTTGAGTAGGATTTATACACTCCCCAAAATAATTAAAGGAACACTTTGAAAATACACCAGAACTCAATGGGGCAAAAAATCCATTCTATTTATTTATCCTGATGTGGACTGGGTGATGTGTTAGGAACAAAGGATGCCACATCATTGGATGGAAATGAAAATGATCAAACCTACAGAGGGCTGAATTCAAAGACACCCCAAAAATTACAGTGAAAAAATGATGCAGCAGGTTAGTCCATTTTGCTGAAATTTCCTTGCAGCAATTTAAAATGGTATTCAGTCATTTGTATGGCCCCCGCGTGCGTGTATGCATGCTTGACAACGTCGGGGCATGCTCCTAATGAGACGACGGATGGCGTCCTGGGGTATCTCCTCCCAGATCTGGACCAGGGCATCACTGAGCTCCTGGACAGTCTGAGGTGCAACATGGCGGCGTGGGATGGATGGAAACATAATGTCCCAGAGGTGTTCTGTTGGATTTAGGTCAGGCGAGCGTGGGGGGGGCAATCAATGGTATCAGTTCCTTCATCCTCCAGGAACTGCCTGCATACTCTCGCCACATGAGGCCGGGCATTGTCGTGCACCAGGAGGAACCCAGGACCCACTGCACCAGCAGAGGGTCTGACAATGGGTGCAAGGATTTCATCCCGATCCCTAATGGCAGTCAGGGTGGTGTTGTCTAGCCTTGTTTGGTCAGAGGAGCAGATAGCGGTCCTGCTGATGGGTTGCAGACCTTCTACGGCCCTGTCCAGCTCTCCTGGAGTAACTGCCTGTCTCCTGGAATCTCCTCCATGCTCTTGAGATTGTGCTGGGAGACACAGCAAACCTTCTGGCAATGGCACGTATTGATGCTCCATCCTGGAGGAGTGTTACAGCTGGTGATAATTTGTGTGCAAATGTAAGTGTGCAGGTGCCAGTTGCAGATTGGTTCCAGGATGATGACATCATGACATCCAATTGGTGGCTTCCTGGAAGTGACAACTATAAAAAGGCTGCTGATGTGGACTTCCTGGTTCCGTCCTCCACTCTTCCCAACTGGCCACACTGTTAACACCTGAACATTCTGGAGCTTGTAAGAGTGAGCTGCCATTTCTGTTGCTTAAGTTTTCTCCTGTTTTTCTTAGTTAGGGAGGTAAGGTGACTGTCATTTGTTTACTTATACTGCAGTAGGTAAGTTGGTTCATTTCTTTGTTTTAGACAGTTGCCTTTTGTTTGTTATTTTTGGCATATAGCTCTCTCTGAAGTCATTTCCTCCACTTATGTTGTAACTTTAGAATTATTTTCCTTTTTGTAAATAAATCACTTTCTAAAGATGTGCAACTTTGTATGTGTGAGCTACTTGGGATGGGAAGAGGATGGATCCACTCTTTAATATGTTATGGTCTGGCAACCCTAGACGGGTCGTAACAAGGAGTTAGACTACCTGTGCAACCTCTGTAGGGTCCAGGTAGCGCCTCATACTAACAGTAGAGACAGTGACCCTAGCCAAATGCTAAACTGGTGAAACAGAGTCAGAAAAGATGAGGAGGGGAAAAATGTCAGTGGCCTCCACCTGTAAAACCATTCCTGTTTTGATGGTCGTCTGGTTGTTGCCCCTCTAGGTCACCTGTTGTTAATTTTATTAACACCAAAGCAGCTGAAACTGATTAACAACCCCTCTGCTGCTTACCTGACCAAATCAATATCCAAGAAGTTTAATTAACTTGATGCTATAGTTACAAAGTGTTCCTTTAATATTTTTGAGTAGTGTATTATGTGAGGAACTAAGATTAATCTGTCAAAAAGTGGACTCTCTGTGAATCTCTGAATTTGGATGTTGATTGGATGTTTAGCTGAAGTTTGATCGACTCTAACAAGAATACAAAATATTTTACCTGGTTGCATTTTCTCCCTGTGTGACTTTTGAGGTTTTAATTAGGGATTATGCTGGAGAGCAAGCAATGTTGGTCATTCAACTGTGTCCATGTCTAAACTTTATGTTATTTTGAATCTCTAAATATAATAATTTGTATATAAATATAAATGCAACATACATACAGTTGACAAACATTATTGACATACACTGACTCGATGTACACTGAAATATATTCAACAAGTTTACAAGAGCGCTTTAGCTAAACTTAGTCGTTAGGTGGTGCTGAGGCTGATCCTGGATAAAGTTTGTGGCAGCTTCCTGATCCCGAGACCTCAGTGAGATCTCTAATAGAATAAGTCTCCAAAAGCAAAGGTGTGTCTCTGAAGGCTTTTGCAAACAGATGTGGCTTTTTGCGTTACTTTTGGAAAAGTGGCTTCCTCCTCACTAGCTGCGTTTACATAAACAAAATTTCCAGATACAGTCTAAATCTTAAATATGTGTTTACATGGGCTATAAAGAAAATTATCCAATCAGGGGATTTGCATACATGTACCAAGCCGTCTATCTGATTACATTTTTTGAGCATGGATAAAATTGTCTAATTTTCCAGATGAAAAAGCATCACACTAAAGTTACACACATGCACAGTCAAGATTATTTTACTCCAAAGATCGGAATGGGTGTGTATATGGACAGCAATGGGAATGGCAATCAGGAAAAAAAACATCTTTCTCTCTCTGAAAGACATTCTGTTCGAATTGGACGGATTCCAATTAGAATCTTCCATCTGATATGAAACATTTTTTGATCTGATCAGGCCTTTAAATCGGATTATTTGTGTCCATGTAAACGTAGCTAATGAGAGGAGTTCTGGTCGTGTAAGTTCACAACGTGTGAATAATAACTACTGTATCTTCTGCAAACTTCACATATCTTTTTTATGTGAGTTCTTGGGTTGATCCACAAATCATGTTAATCTCCCTGATGCAGAACATCTCTTCTTGCTGACAGAATGTTGATGGACATTTCCATGGAGTTGATGTGTGCATATATTTGTTTATGATATAAACACAGCATCTTCAGAGACAGAGCTGTGCAGGTCCACAATTCTCCACTCTTTGGTGGAGTTACTTTAATTATTCAAAATGTCCAACAAAATGTGTTTGAGGTGTTGCATTTAAATACTTCCTGTACGTCAGTTTAATTGGAATTACTAAAAAGCTTACAAAGCAATGGCATCAGCAGATGCATTTCCCATTTTGGTTGAGGGCATAGTAGTCATAGTGTATGTAAATGTCTTAGAGTAAATAATATCCAATTCTTTATCTTATTACCTTTGCCAGAGAGGTTATGTTTTTATCGGTTCGGTTTGTCTGTTTTCAAAATAACTACAGAAGCTGAAATTTTCACATAAAGTGTGCCTTTTGCTAAGCATCCATTAAATGTTGGTGATGATCCAGAATCTAACCTGGATCCAAGAACTTTTTAAAAGGTTCTTTAACATTTTTTGTCAGAACAAGTAGTTCCCCCCTAAAGCAGAGGGTGGCAGCAGTGACTATTGACAGTTTCACCATTGGACTCAAAAAAGTCAGTAAGTATTGTAAAAACACAACAAAGGGGAGCCATGCCTCCCTGGGAGTCTCCATGTGCTGATTAGAGAAGAAAGCAGAGTGAATGAAGAAGACCAGAGACTGCAGATGAACACGTGAACTTATGAAAGGATGTTCAGGACATTTTTATCAAAGGTACATCCAGCCAAGAAATGAACAAACAAACGAGCATCCATCCATCCATCCATCCATCCATCCATCCATCCTCCATCCATCCATCCATCCATCCATCCATCCATCCATCCATCCATCCATTGTCGTAAGGGGTGATGGTGCCTATCTCCAGCTGTCTACGGGAGAGAGGCGGGGTAAACCCTTGCCAAGGTCAGGCCAAGAAACAATTAATTAAAATTAGGCAATCATCCATGGGGCAAACTTTGATGCTTGGCACAGGTCTGTGCTCTCCGGGTAAGTTTCTAGTTTTTATGCCTACAATGATGTAAATCGTGTGGTTTCTTTGAAGTTAAATGCTTCTTGTCAACCCTGAGCATTAGTGGCGGACTGAAACTGAATACTGCAAACCCCTCAGGAGGCAAGACAGCTGGAGAAAATGTCTTCAGTTTACAGACACCAGTGAGTCATAAGCTATGGCAAATGGACCAATGTCGACTCTTTAGCAGAGAGACCGGGGGGTGGGGGGTTTGTAGGTGTTAAGATGATGTGTGAGACAGTGACAAGGCATTTGACCCTCTGTCAACCCGCTGGGTTAAAGAGTAGGATGTTTACATCATAATGTTGCTGTGGGCTTTGTTGAGTGTGTTACTTTGAGTATGTGTGTAAGAGGCTTTATGGGGGATTTCCTATGCCCCTGTGTGCCTTTCCAGCAACCATGCACCAAATGTAAACACACAGATGGTCTCAACACAAACAGCTGTGCTCCCATGCTGCCTCCTTGCCCCTGAACGGCTGCAACGCGTCCCTTTCCAAACTCAAACTGAGAATGAATAAAACCACTTCTGCCCGGGGGTTTTCCATCCAGAGTAACTGAGAGCCCATCACTCACTTTACTCCGCTATGTTTCCAAAGCTCACACATGCTGTGCGCAGAAAATGAATTGGGACACTCTTGAGGAAAGCTAGAATGAACTCTCCTGTTCCCATTCCTCTTGTTTGTTCCCGCTTATTTTCCTCCTCTCCTGTGTAAACTGGAGCATGGACAAATCTGCACAGATCTGTGTTAGCCAGGTGACAGGAGAAAAATAAATACTGCAGGGTCTGTGAACTGTTTGTGGTGCGTCTGTTGCAGGTGTTTGGGAGTCATCGGAGGATGCAGAAAATAATGCAGGCACAGGTGCCAGGCAGGCATCTGTTAGCTCAAAGGGGAACAGACTGAATTATTTTTCTTTACCTCCTTCTGTCATGGTCTGTGAGAAATGAAAGTAAAACTGCAAAAATAATTGAGAAACTGAGATAAGGTTGCATAAAAATAGAAAATGTTAAGAAAACTTGTTCTTTATGTCTTGTTCTAAGAGTCTAAACTCTTAAGAAAGTTGTTTAATTTAATGTGATAACTGTAATAACTTGGGGTAACATAGAAACAATCTTTTACATTTCAACCCACTTTCCTATTTTTTCAAAATTTTTGGGTCATGAAAGTCAAACCAATTTGAGAATGGAAGACAATTCATAATTTGTGTTTTCAATTTATTTTCAAATCAAATGAGCAATTTTAAAATTCTCTTTTTGACAATGTTCATTTATTTTATATTTTTTTGTATTATAAAAACAGAAACGTACTGTACTGATTCTTATGATTAACTTCATGCATAATGTGTGGTGTATGCAAACAAACAGAGGTCGAGTCCAAAACCCTGTAACTATAGGCCCTATCACTTGTTTCTTCACCTTTCAGGAGAACAACCGTACAAACTCTGTTGTGGGTAGAAGAAGAGTTATGGAGTGTTGTTCCAACTCCATACAGTTAGATCATACAGGGTTCACACAATGAGTAATTTAATGCTTTTTAATGCTCTTAGAAATAATTTTAATGCCATCAACTATGGTTGCCATATATAGGGTTCCTACATCCTATATATATATATATATATATATATATATATATATATATATACATATATATATATATCAGGGCTCAATGTTAACCATCGCCCGATCTCCCGGGGCAAGTAGTTTTTATGTTGGGAGAGTACAAATTTCATTGCATTTGCCCGCCGAGCAAGTGCAATGATCGCAAAAAAAAAAAGATTTATCTCTCAAAACTACTTTAAAATCACAGACATTTGATGAAGACGACCCACAAGCGTTGCCGGCGCCAAATTTTTTTGTTGTTGTTGTGTACACATTCTCGCGTAATTTGAAAAAGCCGGGTGATTTTCCGCCAGATGGCGCGATTTTTGTCCACCTAGCGGTAATTTTGATGTAGTTACCAAAACGACAAACGCTGCATTTATTTAGTCATGGAAAACTAATCCTGAGTCAGTTAAAAGTCAGGGAATTCTGAAATGATGTCAGACTGTGGAAACCCTGAATAAAATAACTATGTATTCTGAGGCAGTATAAAAGTCACATTATATTAATAGTATTATCTTG